>NC_048231.1:1960752-2051944 GCF_002007445.2 Ailuropoda melanoleuca
CAAGGCAAGAAACAACAATTGCTGGAGAGGATGTGGAGGAAAGGGGATCCCTCCTACATTGTTGGTGGGAATGCAAGTTGGTGCAGCCACTCTGGAAAACAGTGTGGAGGTCCCTCAAAAAGTTAAAAATTGAGCTACCCCAAAGATACAGACATAGTGAAGAGAAGGGCCATATGCACCCTAATGTTCATAGCAGCTCTGTCCACAGTAGCTAAATCGTGGAAGGAGCCGAGATACCCTTCAACAGATGACTGGATTAAGGAGTTGTGGTCTATATATACAATGGAATATTATTCAGCTATCAAAAACAACGATTTCTCAACATTTGCTGCAACATGGATGGTACTGGAGGAGATAATGCTAAGTGAAATAAGTCAAACAGAGAAAGACAATTATCATATGGTTTCATCTATGGAACATAAGAACTAGGAAGATCGGTAGGAGAAGAAAGCAGTAAAGAAACGGGGTAATCAGAGGGGGGAGTGAAGCATGAGAGACTATGGACTCTGAGAAACAAACTGAGAGCTTCGGAGGGAGGGGGTGTGGGAATGGGATAGGCTGGTGATGGGTAGTAAGGAGGGCACGTATTACATGGTGCACTGGGTGTTATACGCAACTAATGAGTCATCGAACTTTACATCAACAACCAGGGATATACTGTATGGTGACTAACATAATATAATAATAATAAAAAAAAGGAGAAAAGAGGTATTGGATGGCGGAAAGATGATCTCTCTATTTGCACAGAAAGATCAAGAAAGAGGAAAGCCATATCTTTTCCTTGACAATAGAGATCAAAGAATTTAAAACTGGTTTATTTCTGGTAAAAACTTACCTTGCAGGATAGTTAGTTACATTTACAAAACCATACCATTAGTAATTTTGAACTTTACTAATTTTACAAAATTATTTTAACATTAAAGCAAAGAGATCTTAACATTGTCCATGATTGTCAATATTTTACCAGAACAATATTTTTCCTTTCAATATATGTTATTATTATTTTTGTGATTTGCTATACCTTTTATTATCATTTCATTATAACCAATATTTAATGGACAGTCTGAATTAAAATATTTTTAAAATATTTAATTTTATTGCATTCATAGGTACTAGTTGAAGGGAAAAAGCCACAATCCCTTGTGGAATCCTCTTGGAGTACAAAAGCACACATACACAGAAAATCAAATAAAATTTTTAGTTGTGATAAGTGCTGTGAAAGAGAGGTTGTATGGTATTATGAAAATACTTAAGAGCGGGAATTAACCAATTCAAAAAGGTCAGGGAAGGGTTAACCTACATAAGTATTATATACTAGCAACCCTACTTTAATGAGTGGGTTAGAATGATCTCAATACACTTTCATCCCTATGATAGCTTTACCTTTCCTTAGAGATAAATTGCATGTAAATAAATATATATGAAAGTGCCTCAAATCAATTTGGTCTCTTAAGTATGTAATTTTTCCTTTGTAATCTGCTTCTGCTTTTCATTTGCTCAGCAATTCAATAGCCTCTCTCTACCTTTTTCATAGTCACAAAAGGAAAGTCAGTGCTCACATACTGCCAGTAATTAATGATCACTGATATTTGGTTTATGGAGAGATTTATCCTGTGTCCTTTGAATCCTCTTCTCCCTGTGCACACACCACTGTCCTAGACATTCAGGACACAGCTGCCAGAAGCTTCTGTGTATTCAAACATCACTTTCCTCCCTCATTGCCTTGCACTCCGTGTCTCCCCACATGTCATCCCTCTGGTCACCAAAGTGCCCCAACCTGGCATGGTCCCTGCAGCTTCCTGATGCTGAAACCCACTCAAGCAGATGGGATGGCTCCCTCCAGGCAGCAACTCTTGCCAGGCATCGGTCTTCCAGCCTCATAATGTGAAATCTGTCAGGCTGAGAACATAAGTGCTCCAGCCCGTTATTAGCTGATAGAAAGCATATAAAAAAGGACTTTATAAACCAAGGCATGAATAAATAATTTCACGAGCAAGGCTGCAGTGTGGCAGTCCTCGGTTTAAAGCTGAAAGCCTTTCTAATGTGTTGCCAGAGGATTAAATGCTATCACCATGTTTCAGGCAGTAATTTTTATTGCATGTTTCAGTCAGGATTTGGCATTGGAAAAGAAAGAATTCTGCACACATCAAATTGAAATTAGAAGGCAGTCGCTGCTATTTGAAGCTTGGATGCTATTGTTGGGGGGGGCATTATCTTTTGTTGAGGAGTTTTTCCCCCTTGCTTCTCTCTCTCTCTCTCCATCTCTGTCTCTGTCTCTGTCCTATTTTTCTTTCTCTCTCTCCCCCTCATTCTGTCTCTCTCCACAGAGAGTTACCACCTTTCCAGTTCCTGATAAACCCTTTCCGTATGCCTGGTACTGTTCGAAATTATTCTTCAGGATGACATTTAGTAGTGGGTTTGCAGTATTAGGAGAGCTTGTGTCAAACTGCATAGAAAATCAGAATTTAAAATAGGCAGAGAAAAAGATCTGGGACTCTTGTCTGTTACCTTTTTTTTTTTTTTTTAAAAAAAGCATTCCCAGCCCAGGCCATTGGGCAAGGTTATGGCTTTGGGTTGGTCACTGAGTCAGGGAGAAACCGGAGGGTCCCAGTCTCATTGAAGGTTGATTCAGGCCCTGGTTTCTTGAGCCCTTTGAAGATGTCCATACTTAGGTTTACCTCAGGGATGATGAGAGAAACTCCTGAACTCCTTGCCATCATCAGCTCCCTTCCCTCTTCTAATATTTCTTACTCTCACTGCTTCTGTCTGATAAGGGAAAACAATTTTTATTTTTTTCATGGCAGGCACCCAAATTCCGCTTCACAGGGTAAATTTCTTTGTTGGGAAAAGGTGTGTGATACAGATAATAACAGTCATGGGCAGAAGTTGAAATGCAAGGCTGGAGAGTGGGCTGGTGCCCACACCTCATCAAGGAAGGCAAGAGAGAAATGGGGCCTGGAGGGGTGGCGAAGGAGATGACAAAACAGAGAGTGTGGGGTGAAGGGCCTGTGGGCCCCTGGAGGTGGAGGGGCCAAGCACACTTCAGAACTGTAATGCTAATGTTTCTGTTTGAATTTCTGAGATGGAAATGCCCCTCCATTTCCCTCCCAATACTTTGAGTAAAGAGGGTGATGCTGATTCATTTCTGCTCTGAGTGAGCAGAAGGGCCTGGGGGACTCAGGAGTGGTAGAACAGCACATAGTCAGCCTGTAGCAACAGGAGGCCAGGAGGCCATCACAAGGGTTAGGCCTTTAAGGGGCTTTGTGAAAGTCTTGGGGTGGAATCTGGACTGGTCTAGGCTACAGAATCTAGAGGTTTTTTGTTTAGTTTAGTTTAGTTTTTTTAAAAGATTTATATATTTTAAAGGGAGAGAGAGAACAGGGGGAGGGGCAGAGGGAGAGGGAGGAGGAGAGAAAGAATCTCAAGCAGACTCCATGCTGAGTGCAAAGCCGGACTCAGGGCTTAATCCCAGGACCCTGAGATCATGACCTGAGCTGAAATCAAAAGTCAGCCACTTAACCAGCTGAGCCACCCAGGTGCCCCCAGAATCTAGAAGTTTGAGCCAATTTTCCCTAGGTTTCCAAAGGACAGGAGAACCTTTTTATTGACTTTGGGTTATACTAGATTTTCAAGGGGCCTACAATGTAGTACTTTGTAATAAGTGCCATGAAAATGAAATAGTAGTGAGGTAGTTTGCAAAGATCCTGGCTTGCAGCCGGGCAAAATTAGGGCCAAAATGCGCTTAGTGCATATAGGCAATTAAGAGAATTTTTTTTTTTTTATTTCAAAAGGCTGATTCATTGTAGCATAAAATGCTGCTGCATTCTGTTTATATAAGCATTTTTCTATTGGCACATGTTAGAATCCATGGAAAATCAGTCAGAGAAAATCCAGTTATAACTCTTCACGGGCTCATGGTCTAACAACATTCTTAGGAGTAAGACTTTCAGAAAGAAACTGTTATATTTCTTATTCCACTTACTCTGAGGGAACATTCTCCTACACATTGCTTCTTTCCTGGATTTCTTCTTGGAACTCTTCTTCCCAGCCGTTCCTCTTCTGTCAGTCACAAATATGGAGGCAGCACCCCTTTACTGTGGACAGCCACAGTGGACTGCTGCCCCATTTTCCTCCTGGGCCGGTCCCCCAGAGGTAGCATAGGGTGTCCCTCAGATCTCTTCCTGCCCTTCCTGACCTGCCTCAGAGATTCTGCCTCAGCTTCTCCCAGAGGACCTTAATGACTCTTGACTTCAGAGCTTTTCATTCAGTGTCTCCACTTAGGTGGAGAACTATGGGAAGAACAGTTCAGAATTGCCTGAGGAGGCTTTTCTTCCCGCACAAAGTTAAGAGAATCTCAGAATGTAAAACCCTTTGAATGGACTTTCTTCCCTTCTGTTTAGAAAAGCACAGTGAGCTTGGAGGGGTGGCTATGCCTTTCTCTTTTGTTGTGAGGGAAAAATAATGCAAGGCATGTTGTGTGGGAATGCATTTGTGAGAGAGCCATATGTGTGTCTGTGTAGAAAGATTATAGAAAAGGAGAGGAAACTTAGTGGCTTGGCTCAGTAGTGAGCAATCATTTTTCACATAGGACAATTACGGAGCTATATATAAGAAGCATTTCCTTTTCTACCAATATATGCAATATCGACAACACAACTTCAAGCATTCTTTTTTTTATTACCCAAAGGGTTTCATTTTAAGGCAGTCAAATATCAAAATGATGGAAACAGCACAAACTCCAGAACTTGACTGTTATACTGTGCCTTTGTACACTTTTTGTTTAAAGCTGGGGGAGCTGAGAGGACAGATTTGAGGAATTTGTGGGTGAGAATGTGAATTGGTACCAATATTCAGCCATAGATCAGGGAATGGTCCTTTGGTACCTGGGAAGCTGGAGGACAGAAGCTGTCATTTGAGAGAGCACTGTAAAAAAAAAAAAATGCATTTTTAAATGCTCTGCAAGTACCTGCCTTTACTTTTTTACCCATAATCTATACCATTTAGGCTTCTTGGTTGCAAGCAACAGAAACCAGCTCTGTTTATTTTAAACCAAAAGGAGTTTGTTAGAAGGCTATTTTGGGCTCACAAAATCACTGAGAAGCTGAAGAACAGCCTTGAAGAATGGGAAGCCTCCAAAGTCTCCTGAAGATAGGCAACATAAATGTAGCACCTCAGGTCCCCTGCCAGGGCGGGCTGCCCTGCATACCACCTGCACAGCTGTGAGAAGTGTGACCCCCAATCGTCCCATGCTTTTCTCACGTGCTCAGGAGTTCTGGGAGCAAACATTTGTTTGGCTCAGTCTGACCCAAAGTCTCTTCTCCCTCCCTGAGAGGGCTGCACAGGGCTGGGGAGGAGGGGGTGGAGATGGGGAGGAGATGCCAAAGAGGCATCTGTGATGCAGCAGGTAGCAGTTTCCCTTCTCACCAGAACCATACAAAGTGGGGACTCTCCAAAAAGGAAGTTTGGGTACAAAAGGAAGACAGTAGGATGTTGGAGGCTGTCAAGCTGAAAAGTGATTCACGTCTACCACATGCTTCATAACTCAGCCAGAAGGGACTGGGTTACTGCAGCACATCCTTACAGGTTTCTTCCTGGTGGCGGTCTCTTCTCCCCTCTGCTTCAGATCTAGTTCCAAAGGCCACATTTCTGGGGACAGCTGTCCAGGTGGGGAGACAACAAGGAGAGGTTGGCTTCTGTTTATTCACCTATAAAATGTGGATAACACCATCTATGTCAGAGTGTTGTTGTGAGGGTTGGGTGGGATATTTGTGAAGTGCCTAGTACTGGGTCCGACACTGGGCAGTATTCAACAGATGTTCTGCCATTTCCCTCATTGTGCTGTCTCCTAAAAGACCGTCTGCAGGTAGATGTCTTCCACTGGTCATGTTACATATTCAACAAATATTTATTGAGTGCCATTGTCCTCATTTTTCTCAGGTTTTAAAGGACTGGTGAAGACTTTGACAACTTAAAAGTAGTCATGCAACTCCAGACAAGTTATTTAACTTCTCTGAGACTCAGTGAGATTGTCTGTAGAGGGGAGATGATAATCACACCTACACTGAAGAATTCTTCTAAGTGTTAAATGAGATAATCTATGTCAGGTACTTAGCATAGGGCCTAACAATAGGAAACACTCAATACATATGAATTATTAATAAGAACCCCAAGAGTTTAAGATTTTTTCTTGAATCTGCCTATATATTCAGCTTCTTTTATCAGAATAATATATTCTACATGTTTACCACAGGCTCTGTGTTCTAAATGCAGTTTATTTTCAAAAGACCCAGGTAACTGCTCTGTAGACTTAGAGCGGGCAGGGTATTAGGAATATATGTATGGTTCAGCCTCTTTGCCGCGTGAAGGAGGGAATGCGGGCTGGTCAATGGAAGATTTGCTGACTCCCAGTCTAGGGCTCCATCAGCCCCATTTCACTGAATTATTATCAAAGGGAAATAGGATTCATTTCTGTTTCTGTCCAAAATCAGTTAAAGCAAACAAATCAGATGTTGGTGTGAGGCAGGGTTCAGTGACCATGGGGTTCTGCTCTAAATATTATCATTTTTCTTCCCACTGTCTGTGATGGAAGTAAAAGACTGTGTAGTTAGGAAAGGCTTGTCAATCTAACCTTATCTAATCGTTGACATCTGCTTGTGGCAAATTGCCATGAACATGGCACTTTGGAAAAGCAGCATTGGCCCACTTTCATTTCCTATTGCTCCTTTTTTTTTTTTTTTTAAAGAGTGATTTATTTATTTATTTGAGAGATGTAGGGGTGGAGGGACAGAGGGAGAGGGAGAAGCCCAGGCACACTCTTTGCTGAACATGGAGCCCGTAGGGCTTGATCTCACAACCCTGAGATCAGACCTGAGCTGAAACCAAGAGTCCACCGCTTAACTGACTGCGCTACTCAAACACCCCTCTTACTGTTCTCTAAGTGGCCACTTAAGATTCTGTCTACTGTTCTTTATAGAGTATCTTTGGCGTTACCAATTGCCTTGTTTTCTCCTGGAATTAAATTAGTTTCAAATTCTTTTTCTCATGCTATGGTAGCTTGCATTTTTCTCTGCTGACTCTAGCTTATCATTTTTTGGCTTTAGTTTCAATCCCTCAGATCTTTGTGTATTTAAGCATGATCTTTGCCTAGTCAAAGCAGAACTTCTAATATCAATAATCTAATGCTCATTCTTTATTCCAAGTCATTAATAAAATTTTTATTGAGACCAGAGAGAATAGACCTTCTGCCAAATATCTTGTCTCAATTGGATACTGGGCCATTTATCAATTTCCTTTGTTTAAAATAACTTAGCCAACTTTTAGTTTATTTGACAATGTTTATTTCCAAGCTAATTTAAATTTTCTTCAGATAACATTTTATTAAATGCTATATTGGATGCTTTCTTAATGCTTTCTCCCATATAATTCTGTATTATTTCCTAAACAAACTTTAAAATTTTGCCAAGAACAGTTGTTATTTTACCTTGAATGATTTGTTTTAATAAATGCTTGATAGTTCTTGTTATTGCTTGGGATTTTATAATTACTTTTCCTTTAAGTAATTATTTTAAATTAACAATCACATTTGAGGTAAAAATTTTAAGGTTAGAGTTCGCATTTTTCTTATCCTTTTTAAAAATACGTGAACCACACAGTTCCCTTTAACCAAGAATTTGCAAGTTATAAAAATTCTTATATTTCCATACCAAAAAAATTAGATAATTCCTTAAAAATTAATGTTTATATGGAGATAGTGATTTTTCTTTCCAGTTATACACTTTTTGGACTTTAGGAACTGTGGATTTTTTGTTATTGTTGCAATTTTTCTAACTCTGTAATGTACTTCAAACTACCCTTCAATTTTATTTTTAAAGACAGATTTTAAAATGACTGAACCTAGTATAAAGCTTTTTCTAAAAAAAAATGTCACTCGTTTCATACAGGTACTCATTTATATTGTGGATATTCTCTGCAATTCCTATTTTCTGATATTAAAGGCTAGGATTTCTTAGGTGACTCTCATCAATGCAAGATTTAATGTAATCACCAACTACAGATTTTCTTTGGGTTTATTTTTGTGCTCACTGGCTCAGAAGTGCTCTTCATGTAATTTGGGACTTTTTGATGCCAAGTGATGGGCTGTGACTAGTTCAACATGTCCATTCATATAGCATCTGAGACCTACACCATCCATATAGTCAGTCTCATTTCTCTCTATCCTTGGGGGTTTAGAATCAGCATCTACTGCAGTTTCTTTTCCCTGTTTTCAACTCCATGCTATTTTATTGGACAAGAGATTATTTTTTTTTAGAATGTATCCAAATAGCTTCTAGACACTTTGCAAAATCACAGTTCTTATATGTCTAAGCACACAGTATTGATATTAAAAATCTTTCTGTGGTGCTCTGCTATCTTTTGCTTATTTTTTATTGATAGATTTAACGCCATGTAAAATGTAGTGATTAGGCCACATTTTTAACTTTATCTCCACATTCAGCTTAGTAAATTTCTCACATCTTTAGCAGATGAGACTAAAATGACCTGGCATTTTTCTTTTTCACAGAATTTAAGGTTCTTGATTAAGCTTACATTCTCATCCAGCATTAAGCAAATATACATTGCATTTTGGGAATTAAATGTGTAGGTGATCTTATCTCTTGTCTTTTACTTACTTGTGTGGGTGAGTTCCCTTCCCTCACCTGGCAATTACATCTAGCATTTTATTAAAATCAACCTCTGAGCCAACTTTCACTTCCATCAAAAATGGTCAATCCTTGATTTTTTAAACTTCGTATTTCTTGTTCTCCACGAAAGGGCTTTCTTTTACATTTTTTTCTCTTTTTAACAATGTTGTAATAATAAAAAAAGAAACCCCAGTGAATACATGAAGTTTATTCAAATTCTACTAAGAAATAGCCACTTATGGAGTGGCCTTTTGGAAAAGAAAGAGACAAGGATGAAACTTAAAATAAGCCCCCCCCCCCTTTGTTACCACTTCCAGCTTCACAAGGGAGTGCTCTTGTCTGGGACATCAGGAGAGGTCTGTTGGTGGCTGACACTTTGCTGGGACGCAGTGCTAACCTCTCAGCACATTTTTCAGGGAATTTGGGTTTCCTGGGTGTTCAGTTCCAATTTAAACATCACTGATTATTATTTTTTTTTTAAAGATTTTATTTATTTATTCGACAGAGTTAGAGACAGCCAGTGAGAGACGGAACAGAAGCAGGGGGAGTGGGAGAAGAAGAAGCAGGCTCATAGCAGAGGAGCCTGATGTGGGGCTCGATCCCAGAACACCTGGATCACGCCCTGAGCCGAAGGCAGATGCTTAACCGCTGTGCCACCCAGGCGCCCCACTGATTATTTTTTTTAAAGATTTTATTTATTTATTTATTTATTTATTTGAGAGAGAGAGAAAGTGAGCATGAGTGGGAGGAGAGGCAGAAGAAGAGGGAGATAAGCAGACTCCCCGCTGAGCAAGGAGCCTGATGTGAGGCTCGATCCCAGGACCCTGGGATCATGACCTGAGCCAAAGGCAGATGCTTAACCAACTGAGCCACCCAGGCACCCCTAAATGTCACTGATTATTATTACAGTGGAACATGCCACATTTTTTTATTGTGGTAAAATATATGGAACATAAAATTTAACTTTTTAACCATTTTTAAGTATACAGTTCAGTGGCTTTAAATACATTGATGTTGTTGGGCAGACACCAGCACTGTTTATCCCCAGGACGCTTGCCCTCTTGTAACACTAAAATTCCAGCCCCTTACTCAGTAACTCCTCAGTACCCCTTGCCCAGGGCTCCCCCGCCCCTGGCAACCACCATTCTGCTTTCCGTCTATAACTTTGTCTACTCCTCATTGAAGTGGAAGCATACAATATTTGTTGCTTTGGTCTGATCTATTTCACTCAGCACAATGTCTTTAAAGTTCATCCATGTATTGTAGCATACGTCAGAACTTCTTTCCTCTTAAAGGCTGGGTAATATTCCATGGTATGTGTTTATCATATTTCATTTATCCATTCCTCTGTCAATGGACATTTGGGTTGTTTCCACCTCTTGATTATTTCTAATAATGCTACTGTGAATACTGGTGCACACTTCTCTTTTTGAGTCCCTGCTTTCAGTTCTTCTGAGTATATACAGAAGTGGAATTTCTGGTTGATATGGTAATTCTATTTATTTTCTTTTGAGGAACCACAAATTTGTTTTTACCTACAAGATGATCATTTCTTCCTATCATATTTCCTGCTTAGCAAAATTTTAGTCTCTTTTGACTTTTGAATTAATTTTTAGGTTTTTTTTTTTTTAAGTGCAAAAACCCTGGTTCAATAAAGAGCCAGAGTTTGTGGTAGTTCTGGTTTATTAATTTTTCTTAAAGGAATAAAATTAACCTTTAGGAATAACAAGGTATAATTTCTCTTTCTGTAGATAACAGTTTCACAGACCAAAGCAAACAATTTTCTTTATTTTTGCCAAAATTATAATTTTAGAAGCTGAATTTTACTCATGGTCATCTTTTTGTAATGTTCTAATATTTGAAGTTTTTGAAGTACTTTTTGCTATTCATAATGCTTACTTTGAAAGGAAACGAGTTGTATGATATCTTGATGAGCCAAAATTACAGGTGTGTCCTTTTTAAAATAATCCATTGCTAAAGGTCTGTACTCATAAAATAGGTCCATCAGAAGATAATTATCAGTGTTGTAAAAAATTCTTGGATTGATCCAAGGTTTCTTTTAATGAGCTCCTGGTGCATTTTAAAAAAGAATTTAATTTATTAATAATTTTCTAAGAAATCATCAGAAAGACATTCTAGTAAAATTGCCTTGATTTGTAGTTGAATAGCTAGAATTTGTGATATTTGTACAGGGGTCATGAAGTTGGCTTTTTTTTTTTTTTCTTTCAAAAGTTGTTTGGGGGAAAATAAAAGTCAGGGCTATGAATAAAGTTCAAAGGAAAATTATTGCCTATCGAAGAGAACTAAAGTGTTTTCGCATTTAAGAAATAGTAATTTTGAGACAAACTGCCATTTTAGTGTCCTGTAGAAGCAAACAGTGTTTATGTGGAAGCTGTAATCCGCTAGCTTCAAGCCATTCTTATTGATTAATGCTTTAACAGGCTTTTAGCTAGGCAACATTTGGTTAGCACAGTTATTAATGTTTGACTCCATTCGATCAAAATTTGCATTGACTGAATATCCACTGTTAGGAGGTAAAGGGGAAAATTACACTTTTCTTGAATTGTCTCTGGAATTATGTTTAGGTTAGTGCCTTTTGCATTGCTTGAAATGAAAGCTTTCGTCCCGAATTACCCAAGTATTTCTACTTTATTTTCTGATTATGGTTAGTCATAGCTGTTGACAAAGAATGTGATATAGCTGAGTTAAGTTTAGGGAAAGAAAAGGAAAACTAGTTGGATTCCCTGTAGATCAGAACTTTTGGTTTTAGGGATCGACATTTACCAACATCTGTTTCAAAAGAGAAACAAAGTCCACCCTAAAAGTCAAAGGGTCATCAGGAAATAGACAAAAATCAGGATATTATATTAAAGCACATCTGTCTCCACTTTGGCATGGAAAGCCTATCTTTAGATATTATTTTAAGAGCTATGTTTGAAGTGCTGATAAAGTGGATTCCACACTCATTTTTTGGTTAACCGTGTTATTTTTCTTTTTCACAGATGTGCACACTTGGTACTATACTCTGAAATATATGTTCTACCAAGACAAAAGTTTAAAAAATGAAAGTGTGGAATTTTTCTCTTTTATAGCCTGGCTTATAAACTTCACAGCATCCCTTGAATAGTTTGTGTACCCTTGGTGGAAAGTCTCCTCATTGTTACTTTACCCATGTGTACACGTGCATGTGTATCATACTGTCTTTGCCCAGGAGCTCCTCTGTGTATTGTAATGCTAATCTTTAATCACCTGGTCCTACAAAGGCCTGGCATAGCCCCAAAGCATTGGTGCCTAGTTGAATCAAGTCTGGTAGCAACCTTCTGTAGGTCTAATTCTTTTAGCTGTGAGTTGTCATGGAAAAAGGAACGGTTTGAACCTGAGATCTAGGTCAGGCTCTTACCACCTGCCCAGGGTTCTGGGTATAGATTTGGGCTGGTTATGGAGGCACCCACTGTACGTGCTGAAGCCAGATTTTGGCACAGTCAGTGGAGACATGCAAAACAACATTTGCTTCATAATTCTGGACTTGAACAGCCTCATGGGTTGGGTGTACAGTTTTCATGTGATATTTAGTATAGTTTTTGATTCTTACAATATAAACTTTATTTGGATTTTTCCTCTTCTCTTCCTAGTCACTGGTTTGCTCTGTCATTTTGAAGAAGACTAAGAGGTATTTTATTCCCGTCATAGTTTATTTCTGGAAGCTTGACGAACCTGTTAGGAACAGCAAAGTTCCTCTACAAGGAAGCAATAATTAAAGCAGTGTGATTGGCTTTGTTTCCTGAAAGAAAAAAAAGTTTATTACTATTACTCAGTTATAAAGAAAGGAAGAAAGTCTCAGTTTGGTGCTAATATGTCTTTAACATCTTTCCATAATTTCCTTTTCTTATGGAAAGAGAGAGCAGGCCTCAGGCTCAGTTTTAGCAGGCAGTTGTTTTCAGGGAGAATTTAATAACGTTGTGCCTTCATTGTTTTTATTTCTTTAGTTTGCTTATATTTATTGCAAATAGTTTTTTTTTTGTTTTGTTTTTTTGTTTTTTTTGTTTTTTTTACCATTGCTATTGTCCTATGTGTAGCACAGAGATTCATAGATGCCCAATTCCTCCTGGTCCCAGACTAGTTGTGGGAATGTCATGTACTTGAATTCAAGGAATTAACATTCTCAGGGAGTCTTCCTTTTTAGAAGTGGGAGCTGATGAAAATAAAGCTACTTTTTCCCACCAGTGCTGTGTTTTTACATAGAGAGAAAGATAAAATGGAAGGAAAAAAAGAATAAAAAATATTCAACCTAATTTATGGTCAGTCATGAACAGCTGGATATAGTGGAAGAAACATTAGACCATGCACCAGGGAGGAGCTCTGGTTCTGGACCCAGCACAGCCCCAATCCCTTGTGGGCAGGTCTAGAAACCACTGGGCACTTCCATTGCTTCACAGAGCTAGGCAATGGTTAGATTAAAACAGTGATTTGCAAAGTTTTTAAAAAATCAATTATGTATTTCTTTTGGGAAATAATAAGCTTTATTTTAGAATAGTTTTAAATATTGAGAAAAATTATGAAGATAGTGTAGAGAGTACCCATTTACCCCCAACTACTTTTCCCTATTAATAACATTTTCCAATAGCAGGATACATTTGTCACAATTAATGAACCAGTATCCTTATCATTAACTGAAGTCCATGATATATTTAGATTTCCTTTGTTTCTCTCTAATGTCCTTTTGCTGTCCCAGGACCCCATCTAGGACACCTCATTACATTTAATCTCCTTGTCTTCTTAGGCTCCTCTAGACAGTCACAGTTTCTCAGGTTTTCCTTGTTCTTAATCACCTAGACATTTCTGAGGAATATTGATCAGTTATATTGTAGAATGTTTCTCAGTTGGGATTTGTCTGGGTTTTTTCCAGCTTTATTGAGCTATAATTGAAAAATAAGTATATTTCTCAATCTTATGTACAAAAATGAATAAAAGTGGAGCCATTCTGAGTTCTAAATTAGGAAGGTGTTATAGTGCTGGAATCTGTTAACTTAGGTTTAACTCCCAACTCTCCAACCCAACTTCCTGTCTGTGTGACCTCAGCAAGTCAGTTAAGCTAAGTCTTGGTTTCCTCATCTATAACATGGGGGTAATAATAGCAATCACCTCATATAGTGGTTGTGAAGATAAATGCCCTAATCAATATAAATGCTTAGAACAGCACCTGGTATATAGGACCATTGTTTTTGTTGTGGTTTTACTTTTATTGGAAGCCAAAGGAAGACAGTAAAATTACATTGTGATTTTACTTTTTAGAGGAACCATGGTGGGGGGATGTTTCGGTGGCCCAGTGGGTTAAGATTCTGGCTCAGGTCATGAGATCGATCCCCGGGTCAGGCTCGAGGTCAGTGCCAAGTATGCTTAAGACTCTCTCACTTCTCCCTCTGCCCCTCTCCTCCTCTAAAATAAATAGATAAATCTTAAAAAAAAAAAAAAAAAAAAAAAGAAGAAGAAGAAGAAGAACCTTTTGGCTTAATTGCTCTCGAAAGTCTCAGAAATCTATGGGTTTTTTGCTAGATTTTTCTCAAGTGTAACTCAGAAAGCCAAATTTAACGAGAAATTATTGGAGTACTTAGAAGTGTTTTCTGCTTGCTTCCTAATTTTATGTTTTAAATCCTAAGAACTGTTGTTGATAATTGTCTGCTTTTCACTGTTGTACTCTTTTTTGCAATGGGATCAGTCTCTGGGAGGCTGAAAACAAAATGTTTTGGAAGTGACACCAAAGAAAATAAGTGTAGGCTATCTTGAATGTCCCTATTTGTGGTGAAGCTGTCTGACAATCAGGATGACGCTTGCACAGAGAACCTGCTTTCCCTGATCTCATACGTTGTGTTATTTATTCTATCTTGGAAACAACAGTATCTACACTACAGTGCATATTGCTGAAGTGTTTTATTAGCTGAAGTCCCTTGATTTCATCAGTACCTCTGGGTCCTCGACCCCTGACCTTTTTGGCTCCAGAAAGGCTGCAGGTACAGAACTATTTGCCTGTCAGGAAGCTGGGATTGAGTCTCTTTTTTGCCCCCCTTCCTAACCCTTTTCGGTAAACAATACATTCTAATATAAAATAGATGGGATGATAGCTTATCAGGGAAATTACCAAGACCTCAGAGTCTCTGTCTCCTTGGAAAATTACTAAACCACATTTAATACTATAGAAATCAACTTCCTGAGTCCCAGAATTAGCCTGCCCTTTGGTATTAAGTGGCACTGCTGATACAATCTATGCTAAAGGCAAAAGAGAAATGAAGATCTCTATCCTACTGTCTCAAAATAAGCACAGGCAAATCTGTTGGAGAAATTCATCACATTTTAAAATGCGGAGGGATGTGAAAATAAGCATAAATAGATAACTGTGAATGCAGAGAGAATATATGCCTTTGGCACAAATTCTTCATTAGATTGGAATTAGACTAGACGCTAAGAAGAATCAAGATGTTCTATATGCCCTATCTCCAAAAGTTAATTATAATTTAAAAATAATTCAGTGGAGTGGCTAAGATTATAGGCTTTTGAGGCGGGCTGCCTGAGTTGGCATCTCAGCTGCACTAGTAATTAGGCATGTGAATCAAACACCTTCCTTCATTCACTGTGATTTTGCTTCTGCATCTGGAATATGGAGTTCCAGTTATCTACTGCTGTATAAACAGATCACCCCAACAGTTAGTGGCCTAGAACAATGAGCATTTTATTGAACCTCATGATCTTGTGAGTCTGTAATTTAGGCAGGGCTCTACTGGCAATTCTTCTGCTCCATGTGGTACTGACTGGGCCATTCAGCTGGCAGCTGCTCTGGTCCGGAGGGTCCAAGAAGAGTTCCCTTAGGGTCTGGCACTTTGATGGGCCCAGAAGGAAGGCTGGACTCAGCTGTGCCCCTCTCCCTCTCCACATGAGCTCAGAGCCTCTCCACGTGGTATCTCCTGCAGGGTGCTTGGGCTTCTCACAGTGGCAGCCCATGGCTCTGAAAGGGAGTTTGTAAGAGGTGGGAGTGGGCAACTCTTGAGGTTTGGGCCTGGAGACTGGCACTGTATCCCTTCCCCCACAGACTACTGGCCAAAGCAATCTTGGAGCCTGCCCAGATTCAAGGGAGGGAACTCAGACCTCACCTCTCAATAGGACGAGTGTCAAAGAATTTGTGGGCCTTATAAATCAACCACAGGTGGTGATTACAGTAGTTCTAATCTAATAAAATAATTGAGAGGATTAAGTAAGACAGCATATATTACTTGCTCAACAGCATCCATCACAGACTAAATGTTCCATAGTGTTAGATGTTATCACGTCTCTCTCTTATACAATTTTTACTGATATTTATAAAATTTATAAAATATTTATTTGTGTATTATCTGATATACACAGGCTATAGATGTATAAATTACATGTTTAATTATATTTATAATTACCAAAATGGTGGCCGATGTGATACATGGTGAATCACTTTCCTTATGGTGGGAAATAAAAGGATCCTTGCAGGAAGAGTTCTCTTATTTAGTTGTTACCTTTTAAATGCAGCTAAGTGTAACTGAACAGGAGAGCAACTGATCTGCCCTGTGTGTTGATTTCTGAGTAGCTGGTGGCGGAGACGCTCAGCCCATTAGCCTTTAAGAGAAGAGCCAGAACGTCAGGCAGTATGTTTCGCAGGGAACAGAGAACGCTGGTAGTATTATTTTACTTTAGGAATTATTCTACAGTTTTGTGATTTCAGGTCTCAACTTTAAGAAAATGCAATGTAATCAGTTATTAGAGAACAAGCTTCCATGCCCGAAGACCGGGAGAAAGCAAATAATGAAACAGGATCACGTATGGAAAGGTTGTTGTGATGAATGTGCCACAGTATTATGTGAGGGTGAAGGATCAAGAAAAGACATGGAAAATCTTGTACATAGAAATAGCAGGGACAACCTATCCTTAAAAGAAAAAGTATCAGACCAGAGAATCGGGACGTTCAAAAACCTGAATAGGTTTCAGAAAGAATAACCAAGCTTCAGCAGAGACCCTCCGCGGAATGTGTTACATTACAAAGCTGTTAGCGTTTATGTTTCAGCACAGGAGATGGCCCTTGCCATCAGAAGGGGACGGAAGGGGAAGGAAGGAACTCAGTCAGGTTTAGGCGACAACTACATCAGGATACAGTTCTTTTTAAAGTTGAAACTTGAGAGCACCAAACTAAGAGGTAATTCTCCATTTCTCATACTGAGCTCATCCACGTGAGTATGACTTACTATACCATGCTGACGTGAAAGCCAGTATCATCCTAGTAAAAAAAGCACAGAAAAGTTGTGGGTTACAGCATAGGGACTTGGTGGGCCCATGAACCATCCACGCTGTGTGTCCTGCCAAGTGAGATGACTGGTCCTCCATCCCCTCGGTCTTCCCTGAAGTCCTGCCTGATTGTTGGGACTTGTTTATGCTCCTGCATTTGCTCCTGGTGTTCACTGCATAGTAGAACTTCGTTTCTACCCACCGTGGTCATGAGCTGATGGCCTTCATTCATTTTATTTTTCAGTTGGGTGGTCAGGTTTCCTCCTAACGGATTTGCACGAACTCTTCTTGAATTAAGGAAACTAGCCCTTTTTATATCTGTTGAAAATATATTCCTGGTTTGTTATTATTTGACTTTATGATATGTTTTATTCTAAACAAGTGTTTGGATGAATAAACATTTTAATTTCTTTTATGGTGTCTAGGCTTTGAATGTATTGCCTAGAAATCTTCTCTTATTCTAAGATTATAAACTCATCTATGCCTTCCTCTATTCCTATACTAAGTTGATTTTTTTAAAAATCTGATTAATTTTATAGTTTTAGTTTAAAAATCTCAGATTAATTTGGATTTACTTGGTAAAAAGAATGAGGAAGGCATTTATCTTTTGACATCTATCTGGTACGTTAGTTTTGCTTTGTGATTTACAGGTTAACTCATTTTTCTCATTTTGATTTGAGTATGTTAAATTCCCACATGAATTAGAGTCTATTTCTGAATTCTCTTTTCTATCCTTTGATCTTCTCATTTCCTCTTCAGCACCAAACTGTTTTTAATTATCGTAGTTCCATAATACATTTTATCTGGTATGTCTCATCCCCCTCATAGCTTTCCTATATATAAACAAGATCAAGTAAGACAAAATAATGGAAGAAAAGATCCTATTTATAATATTAATATAAAAAATAATCTTGGAACAAACCTAAGAAATGTGCAGACCCAAATAAAGAAAAAAATTTTAATTATATTGAGAACATAAGAAAAAATCCTGAAGATGTGCCTTGATCTTGGATATGAGGGCTCAGTAGTATGAAAACTGTCTGTTTTCCCTCAACAAATCCATAAATTTAATACAGTGCCAATTGCAATACAAGATTTTGTGGAAAACTTAATAAAATGATGCTGACACTTTCCAAGAAGAGCAAACATTCAAGAATGGAGAAAACTTTTCTTTATTTTTATAACCTCATTAATTTTCTCCATTCTCCTCCTTTGGGCTTTTGAAGATTTGCAGAAGTGACTCCCACTTGTGCTTGAATGACAGCAGATGTTACAGATGTGTGATAATACTGCTAACAGCTAGCTGACTGTGTGATGGACAGTTCTAGGTGCTGGGTCCTGTTCTGAGTGGTATTTGGATAAAATGTTCACAATCTCATTTCATCCTCATGACAGCCTTATCAGGCTAGTGTCCTCATTTTACAGATGGGTAAACCAGGCACAGAGAGGTTAATTAACTTATGCAAGCTTCCTTAAGTGATGCAGATCCTGGGTTTTTAACCACTGTACCATTTCACCTTCCTCTGGGTAAATAATAAAAAAGAAAAATCCCTCCCATTCTCCTGCCCCATTTCCCAGACTCTCTTGTGTAGCTGGTTCGTTTATGTACATATAATCGTCTAAAATATTCTCATAAAATAGGACATTTTAATATACACAGTGTTTTGCGCTTTATTACTAAACTCCAAAGATCGATTTCTCCATGTCAGCACATAGAGAACCATTATATTCTTTAAAGCAGTCTCTCAGGATAGAGGCACCATAATTTATTTAGCTAACTATCCGTTATCAATGTGCATTTAGGATGTGACCACAAATTGTTAATGTTTCCTCTTTCCTTAAGCAGCTATTGTTCACCCTCATTATTTCATTGTGGAGCTTGTTTCAATCTTCTCGCATACTTCATTGAAGGCAGGATGCTGGACATTCTCAGTTGTCTTATTAAGAACCCAGCAGTAAGTCTGTTGGACCCAGGAGTCCTTTCCCGTCAATAAACAACTCAACAGCGCAGCTCACTTTTTGAGCTGTATTTGTTAAATTATTTGAAAGTTGTTCTTTTTTTTTTTTTTATTGATTCTCAAACATGAGTCCACATCTCTGTGCTTTTTTTCCCCTTGAAATATTTCCTCGGACATATTCTATAGTATCTGCAGTTTCTCTTTCAGGGCTGTTTGCTGGTTTTTATCTTTCAAGGTTATCACAAATAATTAATCATCAATCATGAACATTTATTGACTCTTCCTGATGAGCCAGGCCCCATGTAAAAAGGATCATAGGAGTCGTCTCATTTTAGTCCTCATTTTTTATCATCTTTAGTTCAGACTAGCAAATGTAATATAAGTATAAAAATCTCCCTTTTATCCAATTTGATACATAAAGAGAAACTGAGGCACAGAGAGTTAAGAAAGCTCCTTTAAAAAAAATAAAGAAGAAAATTGCCTAGGACACGGGGCTGGGAAGGAAGCCCATGTGTCTAACTTTTAAACGCAGTTTCTTCACTTCTTTCCAATTTTATTGCCTCTCTTTTAAGCCATCACCATTCTCTCTGCTCTTTGAACACTAAAATCTTCGCTGAAGATATGTCGCTCTTACTTGATCTCCTTTTTATTCTCTCATTACCTTGACTTTGTCTCCAACTTTTCTTATTTGTTCATTTACTTGTTTTTTTGGCTCCAGTTTCTGTCCTTTCCCTCTTTTTCTGTGCATTTCATTAGCCATTACCACAGCTGGGAGCATTTATTTGTTTTTAAAAAAGATTTTGGCTTTCTTCCTTCCTTTGAGTTTTCTTTGTATCATTTTTTTAAACATGTCCTGCCATTCTCTTATCCTTTCCAAAGCCAGGAGGGCTTTCATCAGCTTGATCATTCTTCTTACATATTTATTTCTTCTTGTTTGAAGATAATTTGATCGTCTGCCATATACCTCTGTAAAATATCCTTCATTTTGATAAATTATTTTCAGTTATTTCCTTATCATTAATACAGTAACTTTATTCCTTTTATGGTTCTTAAGCTTCCTTGGCTCAGTGCCTTTCTGGGGGACCGTTAGCATGTGTGCTAAATAAGTAACTCTTAAGTTATCTGTCCTTACTGAGGGATTCTTAATGTTTGGATTTGGAGGCCACTTTGATTTACTTCCAATACCATCACCTTTTCCAAAATCTCATTTGAAATTCCTTCTTGCTGCTGCCACTCTTAGTATTATATGTAGGAAATGAGAGTCGAGGCCTCTCTCTCCTTCCCCTTTCCAATTCATCCTTGTGACCATGCATATTCCCACCGAAATCCTACCTTTTCAGCTTCCAGATTGTATGCTTAAGAAGAGGAAAAAAGAAATAAATCTGCCCCCAGTTTCATTCCCATTCTGCATTGACTAGAATGGTGGAGCCCCTGCTATAGGCCTTTCATTTACAGCACATTTTCATGTTTATATTTATCCCTGCGTTCTTATCTTACCCTTTATGTTATTGGGAGGTCGTGTGATATACTGGAAAAGACCAAAGCTTTGGAGTAAGACAGAACTGGTTTTGAATCCGGTTCTGCCATTTACTATCCAGTGTGACCCTAAATAAACTACTGAATGTCTTCCAACCTAATTTTTCGTCTTAGTGGTAAGAAAATTTACCGCTGTGGTGGTTGTAAGGATGAGAGGAAATGAAGACAAAAGGCATAGCACAATGCCTGGGTATAGCAGATGCTCTATAAATGACAGCTGCTGTTATTAGTGTTGTCATGAGTATTTGTTAGTAATGGCCTTTGGCATTTACATTCTGTAGCTTAGATTTGATTAGTCGGACTTTTTGATTTTTGTTCCTTTAGCAGATTCTTTGCATTTTCTCTGTCCATTTTTTTTTTATTCCCTCTTTGATTCTTTGCATCTTATTTTTCACCTGTCAGGTTTTTATTTTTTTTTAAGCCACTTTATTGAGGTATCATTGACTTTCAAAAAACTGTACATATTTAATATATACAACTTGATGAATTTGGAGATAAGTTCACACCCATGAAACCATCACCATAATCTATGCCATAAACATATCCATCACCTCCAAAAGTTTCCTTCTGCCCTTTTTACTGTGCTTATTGTTGTCATCGTTATTTTGTGATAAGAACACTTAACATAAGATCTACCCTTGGCAAATATTTATGTTTTACTTCTTTCTATCCACTATGATCATGTAATTTTTTCTGCACATGTCCTTCTATTACTTTTTCTGGATGCTTCCTTTATTTCCTTTTTTGTGGCTGTTTTATTTTCACTATACAGGAGTAGCAGGAATGTACTCCCAATAAGATAACAATCAGACTAAAAGAAATTTACCAAAACACCAACAATTGAGTGAACAATGAGACCATGTATACTTGCTTTCGAAGGCAACCAAAATGTGCATCGAAGTGATCTGAAAGGAAGAGAAGGGAAGCTGGTTGGTAGTGTGATTCCAAGAGAATTATAAGAGAACACTTAAACTCTGTTGCTTCCTGTTTGGAAAAAGACCATGAATAGAAGATGCATCAGCTTAAAAGAATGTTTCTCAAAATGTGGTCCATGGACCTTTGTGACAGAAAAAGTAAACCTTCTGGACCCGACTTCATATTTATGAGTCAGAGCTAAATATGTTCTGCTGTGGTAACAAACAGCCCCCAAATTTTCATGGCTTATACAACAGAAGTTTATTTCTTGGTGATCCAAACTCAGACACATGCCTGGCAACTCTCCAGAACAGCCTACTTCCATTCAGTGACTCACTGATCCAAGTTGCTTTAGTCCTGGGGCCCCTCCATCTCAAATAAGGGCTCCACATTTGTGGCAGCAGGGGAAGAGGGATAAATGGAGAAAAACTAGGAAAAAACTAGGGTTTCTCACTGCCTCTGTCTAAATGGTGGCACTTGTCAGTTTCTGATCCCATTTTATTGTCTAGAACCAGTCATGTAGTCCTGCCCAAATCCAGGGGAGTTAGTAAGTATAGTGTTCCTTATGCCAGGAAGGAAGGGAGGATTAGATATGTGGGCAAGCACCAGTAATGTCTTCAACCCCTACTGAATTGAACCTTAATGTGTGTGTGAATTTGGGGGGAGGAAATCTGTGTTTGAACAAGCTCCCTCACAAAAGGGAACTCTTATGCACTGTTGGTGGAAATATAAACTGGTACAGCCACTATGGACAATAGTATGGAGGTTCCTCAAAAAATTGAAAATAGAAATACCATATGATCTAGCAATCCCACTCTGGGCACATATCCAAATGAAATGAAATCAAGATTTGAAGAGGTATTTCCGTGTTCCATATTCCATGTTCATTGAAGCATTATTTGCAATAGCCAAGATATGGAAGCAACCTAAGCACCTGTCAATGGATGAACGGATAAGGATGTGAGATATACATATATTTCACCCCAGACACAACAGGTGCTACACCAGGACTGATGGGAAGGTTTTCCAGTTTCTTGATGCAAAATGCAGGTTGGCGTTCCTTTCCAAGGGAATACTCAGCAGGCAAACTGGACTGTCCTCTACAAAACAAACCACAAAGAGGGAGAGTCAGAAGAAGTTCAAAAGAAAAGAACCTGCTGGGCAGTCAAATTCCAGAGGGCCATCACCGGTGCATCTCTTGCTGATACAATGGCTAAGAGGAATGAGAAACCTGAAGTTAGGAAGGCTCAATGAGCATCAGGGCTGCCAAGGAAGGAAAAAGGGCTAAGTAAGCCTCTAAAAAGACAGCAATGGCTGCTGCTGAGGCTCCCTTGAAGACAGTACCTAAGCAAGAGATTGTGAAACCTGGGAAGGTTTCTGCACTCAGAGCTGGTGGAAAACGCTAAGTTGATGGATCAGATTTTTAAATAAACATCTGACTATAACAAAAAAAAAAAAAAAAAGCCGGGTGATACACACACACACACACACACACACACACACACACACACAGTGGGATATTATTCGGCCATGAGAAAAAAAATCCTGCCATTTGTGATAATATGGATGAAACTAGAGAGTATTATGCTAAGTGAAATAAGTCAGATAGAAAAATAAGTGCCGTATCATCTCACTTAATATGTGGAATCTAAAAAAGTCAAACTCATAGAAAGAGCAAGTAGAATCATAGTTACTGGGGTTTGAGGTTAGGGGAGGTGGGAAGATGTTGGTCAAAGGGCACAAACTTCCAGTTATAAAGTGAGTAAGTTCTGGGGATCTAAGTACAGCATGGTGACTATAGTTAGCAATACTGTATTACATACATGCAAATTGTCAAGAGACTAGATCTTAATTGTTCTCACCAAAAAAAAAAAAAGAAAGAAAGAAAGAAAGAAAGAAAGAAAGAAAGAAAGAAAGAAATAGTAATTATGTGAAGTAATGGAGTTGTTAACCAACTTTATGGTGGGAATCATCTTGCAATATATAAGTTTATCAGATCAACATATTGTACACCTTAAAATACACAATGTTACTGGGGCGGCTGGCTGGCTCTGTCCGTAGAGCATGCAACTATTAATCTCAGGGTCATGAGTTCAAGCCCCACATTGGGCGTGGCACCTACTTAAAAAAAACTAAAGTATACAATGTTACATCTCAATTATATCATAAAGAAATCAAATAAACAAGATCCCCAGGTAATACTAAATGTTGAAAACCAGTTACCTAGAGGACAGAAGATGAAAACTCCAGGGGCCTGAAGTTCGCAGTGCCCCTTTAAGGACTATTTGAGGCAGACGTGACTGTATACGACTTGTGTGTGGGAAATGTGCTGCTGCAGTGGGAAACACCAAGTACACTACCACATGGCTACACTACTACATGAAGAATGATGAAACAGAAAGGTCCACAGACCACATTAAGACACTCTAATAATCTGATTTATTTTTACAGATCAGTTTAAAACTCACAGCAAGAAGCAAGATTTTTTTTCCCATTTTTTAATTTTTAAATTCTTGACATTACAGAACTAAACTGAAATTTATTAACATTCCACTCTTACATTTCTTATTGACAAACAGAAATAAAATTCATGAGCCAAAAACCCAAAACTAAACTATAAACAGAAAAACAGGGAAAGAAGCAAGATTTCTTAGTCTCCTAGAGCTGCCATACCAAAATTCTACAAATTGGACAGCTTTAAAACAACAGACATTTATTCTCTCACAGTTCTGGAAGCTAAAAGTCTGAAATCAAGATGTTGGTAGGTACATACGCCTCTGAAGGCTCAAGGGGAGGACCTTTCTTGCCTGTTCCTAGCTTCCGTTGGTTCCCGGCAATCCTTGGTGTTCCTTGGCTTGTAAATGCATCACTCCAATCCCTGCCTGCATCCACACATGACATTCTCCCTCTGTGTGTGTTTCGCTATGTATCTTTCTGTAAGAACACTAGTGATTAGAGTTAAGGCCCACCTTAATCCAGTATGACTTCATCTTTGCTTGATTCCATCTGCAAAGACCCTACTTTCAAAAAAAGATTCACATTCATGTGTATGTGCAATGAGGACTTCAACATATCTTCTGTGGGAAAGATATGGGATAAATTAACATGTGTAGACATGGTGTGAGGGTGGGGAAGAGATCACACCACCAAATTCCTGAGTTGTACAATGGCCACATGACTTTCCATCTCTCTGTCACATGAACCTCCTCTGCTAATAATGTGGTTACAAGGACCAAACCTGAGGTTTGAGTAAGGGGGTCCAATAAGACAGAAGGTGTCAGGGCTCAATGACAAGTGCTTATTTTAATTGGAGAGACACAACTGTACCTTATCAATTAGCCTACTGAGCAGCTATAGCCAGAAAACACAAGGGGCCGGGATGGGTGTCACCAGGGGATGGTCAAATTAGCCTTGATGAACAGAGAGCCTCATATATCTCATGTTTTAGTGTATCATGGATATACACTAATATTTGTAACATTCCTGATCAAATGTTATTTGGTCCTTCCAGCCTTTTTATCTCTTTTATCTTCCATCCTATTTTTTTCTTTTTATCTAGAAAATGTAAGTAAAGCATATTGAACACTTATTGTGCTCTGTTTACCTGTTCTATATCTAAATATGTCATCCAAGTTGCTAAATCACACACACACACGAAACATCTTATGAGACTCATGCATCCCTTTTGTTTTCTTGTCTTCTGTAGAAATATTGAATGTTCTCAAGCAATACATCAAACATACATTACAAGCATTTAAGTAACAGAAAACCTTCACTGAGTCCTTATTATATGCCATCAGCATAGTCTAGGCATTAAGTTGATCATCACAATAGTTCCATTAAGGACATAGTTATTAATGGAATAAATTATGAATTGATTCATAAGAAACCAAGATGATTTTGGTACCTACAGGTGGCGCTCTGTATATCAAAAACTTAAAACATGTGGAATTGGTTTGAGACCAGGTGGAGGGGAGAAGGTGGCTGGGCCTCAAGGAGGGTGTTGGCAGAAGCCTGTAGAGCCTGGAGGAAGCTGCTGGTGAGGGCAGAAAGGAAATTAAGGAAAATGTTATTGGAAGCTAGAAGAAAGGGATCCTTGTTATGCAGTGGTGGAAGCTTTGGTAGCATGGTCGCCCGCAGTAGTATGGAAAATAAGAAATGTACCTAATGAATGCTCTAGCTAAGGAGACTTTCAGGAAGAATATTCGAAGTGCTGCCGGGTTTCTTCTCACTGCATCTGGTAGAAAAAAGAAATGAGAGGAGCTAGGAAGCTGAAAAACGAACTATTAAATATAAAGAAACCAGGACTTGCTGGATTTGAAAATGCAGCTATTTCTCTCCTAGCTTCTCCAGGTGGCATACAATTCTCAAATGAAGAAAGGGCCTCAGGCCAAAGATCAAATCCAGGGTGGGACTATCAAATCCTTTAAGACTTCAGAAAGATCTAAAAGCAGTGCCTAGTAGAACTTTTCAGACAGACAAAAGGTCCTCTAAGGTTTTGAAAGAATGCCTCTTAGATGCTCCTCATTAAAAACAAAGGCTTCTAAGTATCGTAAGGGTGTTTGTTCTGTGGCAGCCTCACAGGGAGCCCCGGGAAAGAAGGACTTATTTTGAAGAGATTTGCAGTTAGGGCTTTTGTTGAAGAGAATGACCCCAATCTGATTTATACAAAACCCACAATGTTTGTTAAGAAAATTGTTTAGTGGAATACCAGCTTGGCCTGAAGAGACTGAAACAGTACAAAACAAAAAGAAATTTGATGCTGTAATGGGGGTCTTGGGAGAGTGAGTGTATTTTGCATGTGAGAAGAATGTAAATAATGTGTGGCCAGAGGGCAGACTTTTGCAGTTTTAAAGCATCACCCTACAATTCTTTGACACGTTCCCCTATTCCCTGTTGAGAGGTGTGTATGGCCCTATGTCCTCTCCTTTTTGAATCTGTGCACTATGGCTTCTGAACTTTTCTGGGCACAAGCCTTAGGAGATGGACAGCTTTTACTTTCTGTCACGGGGATGCTTGCTCTTAGAATCCAGCCACCAAAGTTTAAGGAAGCCTCAGAAGGAAGCCTATGGAAAGGCCCACATTGAGGAACTGTACCCTGGGACCATAGTCCCAACTGAGCTCCAAACAGCAGTCAGTAGCAACTTGCCATCTTGTAAATGGATCCTCCAGCCCCACATTGGGCCACCCCAACTAATGCCTTGTAGTATATGTACGAGTTGTCCCTGTCAAGTCCTGCCAAATGGCAGATTCAAAAGAAAAAGAGATTATTGAGTTGAGTCATTGAATTTTGAAATGATACATAGGAATAGATAACTGGAACGTCCTATTTTACAGATGAGAAAATTGAGACACAGATTAAATCAAGTACTCAAGGCCACGTAGCTAGCAAGTGACAAACCCATGTGCTCTGTAGTCTGGGCTCTTAATTCTGTGCTTCAGGACTTCTCTTGTGCCAGTGCCATCTGCCCAAGTGATCTTCCAATTGTTTGCTTTCCCCTGGAGACTGTCTGTGGGAAAGAGTGTACTTGTGCGTGTATATATCGGTATTCGGGTTTATATATCTCCGTGAGCCTGGGCTTTGGACCTAGTCCCAGCACTGACAAAATCCAGCTTTTCGAAAGGCTGAAGGCCAGACCCTGGAGCTGGGTGGATCAGAACATCAGCACATGCAAAGGCTTCAAGAGGCTGGCAGCCAGCACCCTCGCTGGCCCACATGCTGGCATGGTCTTCAAAACAAAACGAAACGAAACGAAACAAAACAAAACAAAACAAAACTCACTTCTGTAATATGTATTTATGCATCTCCGTTTTGTTTCCCAAGTTCCATAATTCCTGCTAGATTTTTTTTCCTTGCGTTTACTAGAATGTGTTGCTCTCTGACCCTTCCACTCTCACTCCTAAATCCTAAATTCACCACCTCTGTTTTTCTCATTTTCTGCCAGAAGCCTCTTCTCTGCCTTCTCCTCTTAAAACCTCTGGGCCTTCTCTAAATTCATGTTGGCAGATGTTACTGACTTAGTTGTTCATTCATGTTAACTGGCCTAGCTGTGTAGGCCTCTTCTCATTTTGATGTGAATTGGACGGTTTGCATAAATATGGTTTAGTTTTGCCCACACAAAGATGGTATAAAATTCTATTTTTAAAAGGATGCAAAACTGGAGACTTGTTCTCTTAAACTACCTAAATAGATTTTTTTGCACATTGCCCTATCTTTTGCATTTACCCATTAGTCATTTGACTTATTTACCCATCCATCCATCCACCCATCTATCCATTTCTATTCATCCTTCCACCATGCCTTTGGCTGTCTTGTTGTACCTTTTTCATCTCTAAAGGAAAAATACATTGTGGGCATTTAACTCCACTTCTCTTTCTATTATTTTTTCTCACGTGTATTCTCCACATATAAATTCCAAATGTGTTTTTACTTTCCCACAACTGTTAAAACATCACAATGTCCTTTTACCTGAGCACAAATGGCTTCTTTTTATTGCCATTTTTGAAGAACTGAAACATTGGCCTTGGCCTGCTAAACAGAATTGCCATAAATTTATTTTTGTAGACCTTGTCTTTTTCTTTGAAATAGGCTTTACATAATCTAGTTATATTGATGATTTGAAGCTCTTCTATTTCCTGGAATTTAAGCGATTACAAACGACACTCCCTGAGTTCATCCTGATTCCATTAATAACTAGAGTTTCTACCACACTAGCTGTCTCTGGGGAGCTGCTCTCATCAACGCTGAGTGAATCCACACCACGAATCACCCCCGAAAGGCCTTCCTGCTGTCCTCCCTTCATTGACGTGGCTTAGAGTTCCTGATTTTCTGCCGAGGCCTTAATGGAAGGCACGATCAACACCTCCCCTGTTCCTTCTGGCTTCTCCTCCAGGGCTGCCCTGCCCTTCTTTGTATCTTCCCTTCTTTCTTCTGCCTCAGGTGTCAGCTTTATTTAGTCTCTCCCCTTCAGGGTCCCCATCTGCTGCGGACCACGGATGTTTTCCAGATCCCTGTGGGAATGGGGAAAAAGCAATATTTAGCCCAACTACACATTCATAGTCCTCTCTACTGCTGTGTCTGAAATTCCTACTTCCCCACTCAGGTGTTCACATCTTGGTTCAGAGCTTACTGAAGCTGTCACTCTCTGCCTCTGTTTCCTGGTGTTGACTGCTGCTTTGAGTCTTATGTTAGCATATCTGCTGTAAATTATTTTCAACTCTCTACCCTTACCAAAACAGGAGCCAGTTCATGTGTCCTGACTTCCTCATGAATGTGACAATCTGTACGATGAGCTTACCCAGTACGCACATGTCCACTTGTACTTCTTTCCAGGGCAGTGGGTTGTTTAGGGCTGTTGAAAACTAGTAGGGCTCTGTCTGGGGCACCTGGCTTGCCTGGTCAGTAGAGGGTCCGACTCTTGATCTCAGGGTTGTGAGTTCAAGCCCCACATTAGGTGTACAGATTACTTAAAAATGAAATCTTAGAAAACAAAACAAAACAAAAAACTATTATGGCTCTATTCGTCTTGTCTTGAGATGAATGCAGTCAGCTTATTTATTATCAAGTACAACTAGTTTTTCTCATTTTCTCTGTCTTTCAGAGTCATTAAACTATTTTTTTAAAGATAGAAACAGAAGATTTTGAAATTACAAGACTAACTCCATGTCAAAAATATTTGAAAAGAAATTCCATTTGAATAAACATATTTTGATTTTGTATGATGGTTGGATTAAGGAGGGTGAATGACTTTTGTAGACTTCACCTGTAGAAGATATTATTACTTTTTCACTCATGGGAAATTTTTTAAAAAGGAGAAATAGAGACTATTTTTCTTTCCTACTTATTTCCAGTGAAAGCTATATGTATAGCTTTTTATTTATAATGTAATTTTATATTAACTAACCCACAGGCACACTGGCAACTCACATAGGAAGGGTGTGCAAAATTCTTTCACAAAAGGAAAGGATCTTTGTTATACAGTGTACACATCACCAGTTTACCACACAGCTGAGAAAGGCCTGCAGAGAGCACTTCATCCTCTCTGATCCCTGGAGACTGGGCATATGCCTACATGTAAAATTGGGAGGCCTGCTTATTTCCTGGAAACTGAGAAGCGGCTTCTTTCTACTGTGTTGACAACAAAGCCGGAAACAATAGGCTGTTTTATTAATTTATGTAGGTTGAGTTGTTTTTGCCTCTGGGCATTCCTGTGTTCAACTGGGGCTTTTGCCAAAAAAACCAGAACTCCCTTAATCTCTTTTTTCCTCATTAAACTCACAGCTTTGGTTCGCCACACATCTTGCGGATCTTAGCCGTGTTCTCTTCTCCCCAGTTTTGTCTCAGCACCAGATGGCTTTTGACAAAGTCAGTCCACAGCTCCAACCTAAACAGTTTAACGTTATTGAAAGCCCAGCCTACTGAGGAAATAACCCTTGTGTGTTCCTGTAGGTCATGTCGCTGTGAGTGGGAATAGGGTAGGGCAGTCAGCACAGGGAGGGATGGGGAACTTGTGAAAGAGGGGCAGAAAAGTGGTGGGTGTGGGGGCAGAAGGGGTGCAAACAGACAAGATGTAGCTGAGGCTGAGCAATATTTTCCAAGTCCAAGAAAAACACTTTGATCACATTCATTCCTTTCTAAGGATAAGGAACTTTCACCTGGATTTAGAAGAAATGAGGATCCAATGTCTGCTTTCAATTACCATGTTTTAGAATACGCAAGGAGTGTTTTCCATATTGTTTCCCTAGCTTACATTCGATGTTTAGGATATAACCATATCATATGTGCGCCGACGTGGGAATGTGAATGTCGAAATCCTCTGGGCTGTGGTGGGCGTGGTTGCTGTTTGCGGCACTGGGGTTCTGTGTTCCAGACCTCACCCAGCTATGTGCTAGTTTTGGCTTGTAACCTCCTTTCAGGCAAGCTTGGTGAACATCTAACATTAAGGAAACGGGGAGAGAAACAAGTGGAAGGAGCCGGATATCTCCTACCCCCAGATCATTCCTTTAACTCTGTAAGACCTGGAGAATCAGAAGCAAGCTTCAAACCTTCCCACTAAGCTCCACAACAAATTCTGAGTCCTGAGCCAAGAGGATTCTAATGATGGCTAGAAACCAAGAAGGCCAGATGCATCTTTTTCTGGTCTTGTAATGAAGAGACAAATGATACATCCATCCAGGGTATGATTTCATGAACTAGCGGAATACTTGGCCTTCAGTAAATAAGAGGTCACAAAAGTCAGAAGCAGAGAAACCAGCAGAGGAAAGCAATTTTATTTTTTATATCCACTGATGAATTTGAAGTTGAAAGGAAAACCTGTCATAATAATTACTTTCAGTAAAGTTGTCATAATTACTTAGGCCACTTTCCTAACAAGCTGAGGAAGGGGACTGAGTTAATATGCTGCTCTTTTAAAGGTGGGAAACTGATAAGCAAAGGAGTTGGGTTTTCCAAAGTTACCTTTACAAGCTCCAGCCTGGCACAATGCACATTCATTCATCCCCAGCAGTCTCCCCTCACTGCTCAGAAAGCTGCCTGGCTCATTTCTCTCCCGAACTGCATTGGCCTGACCACACCTGGCTCTAACCCATTTCTCTAATTGGATGTTCCACTTTTAATTCTTTCTTTTCTCTTCAAGTTCTATATACCTAAGCCACTTTGGTTTACTCACGCTTCTCTCAGGGTACTAGGAATTCTCCAGACTCATGTTTTCCCTCCAGAATTAAAATGTCCCATCCCCATCGCAAACTTCATGTGGAAGTTTACTTTCCTTGGGGAAACAGATTAAATGCCATGACTTCCACAAAGCTTTCTCTAGTTGGCCTATTTAGCTAAAGTCTAGCAGAGTGAGTCAGGAAACAGGCTCTAGCTAGTTGTGCCTAGGGTCAAGTTCTTTTTCCTTTACTGACTGGGTGACCCTGGCATGGTTCTTAATCCCTCTCTGAGCTTCTCAGTCCCTCATCTGTAAAAAGGATAATAAATTTAGAACGAACAAATGCTATTAATAAAATTGAGATGAACTCAACAACAATCATTTCATGAGTTTAAATTCCAGCAATAAAAAGGAATGTCAAATCATCAATAAAATTAGACATTTATCTTTTTAGCCTATTCCAGAGAAAAATTTTAGGACTCTGAGAATAATTTCATAGCAGTTCCATTTAGTTCTATTTGTTTGTACATCGATTTAACAACCATTTATTTAGTAGCTAATATATACCAGAAATAGGACTAGGCACCAGGGATATAGCAATAAATAACATACCGCTTATTCTTTCATGGGGTTTATTGTTTAGGGAGTACCACATACACTGAATAAAGTGCCAGATATGATACAAGGGAAGTGCAGGGTATTTGAGAATAATAGAAGGGGGAGCTGGCGATCTTGGGTTTAGGTTATGAAAATAACCTCCTCACTGGCCTTTCTGCTTCTAGTTTTTATTATTATTAATTATTATTATTTTAGAGGTACACTGAAGCCAGGGTGATCCTTCTCAAGGTAAATCTACTATATCACACCTCCCCCTTCAAATCCTTCTGTGGTTCCCTGATACTTTTGCAAAGCTGTTTTTGAACAAGGCATGTCACAAAAGTTTCTTCTGCTTTTCTCCGACAAGCCATCTTTCCTGTTTTTCTGCTGGTAGACCTGGCTGGCAGACGAGAAAAACTGTCTGCTCTTGGGAGCTGGATACATAGCCAGCCCTAAGCATTCCACTATAAAATTCTAAATTTCATTGAAATCTTTGAAAAGTTATGCAAATATTATAGTCCATTCCACAGGAGTTTATTGTAACAGGAAAATAATGCTGTATGTATCACACCTGTTGTTGAGTAAACTATACTGCTTTTTTTTTTTTTTTTAAAGATTTTATTTATTTTTGAGCTCCAAGAGTGTGTGCACACATAAGCAGGGGGTGGGGGGTGGCTGAAGGAGAGGGAGAAACAGACTCCCTGCTGAGCAGGGAGCCCTCCCCGGCTTGATCAGATCATGACCTGACCTGAAACCAAGAGTCAGATGTTTAACCGGCTGAGCCACCCAGGCACCCCGAGTAAACTATGCTTCTAAGGCTGGAAGTTCTCCTTGGTGTGCTCTCCTAAGGCTCCAGGTTGAGAGAAAGGGGGACTTTACAGGATCAAGTTAGAACTCATGAGCATGAAATATGAGGGACTTCACAATAGATCTCTGCTGATGTTTCCCTGCTCTTCTCGCCATGCCAATCCACGTTACAGCCTGCCTGACTCTGCTCTATTCTCCCCTGTATCGCTCCTCTCCACGCATTTACGTGTATGACTGAGCAGCCTCGAATGCCCTTCCTCTCCTTTTCCGTATGACAAATTCCAATTTACCCTAAAGACTAGACTCCCAGAGGGGAGAGAGTATGCTTTCTTTGGCATCCTCAGGCCAAGTTAAATACAACTTCTTCATGCTCCTGTTGCGCCTTGTTCATGTCTACAGTGCTACACTTAGCACGCAGCCCTAATGATTTGTTTACACATTCACCTTCTCTATTGAAAAGGAAGCCTTTGGAATCCAGGGAATTTTTTTCTTCATGTCTCCAGTTTCCAGCCAGCCCCTGAGTAGCAGGAACAATAATAGCTGGCGTTTATTGAGCCCTCAGGTTCCAGACATTGTTTTATATAAGTTCTAAGTAAGTAAATTAAATAAAAATATAATTTAGTCTTCACAGAAACGTTCCAATGCATTAACTCCATTTTATACCTGAGAAAACGGAGGCACAGAAGGAAAAGTGGCTTGTGTAAGGCCACACAGTAAGAGCTGCAGCTGGGATTAGAACCCAGGTAGTATGACTCCAGGGGTGATACTCATTTTTTTTTTTTAAAGATTTTATTTATTTGTCAGAGACAGAGAGAGAGCACACAAGCAGGGGGAGAGGCAGGCAGGGGGAGAAACAGGCCCCCCACTGAGTAAGAAGCCTGATGTGGAACTCAATCCCAGGACCCTGGGATCATGACCTGAGCCAAAGGCAGACACTTAACCAACTGAGCCACCCAGGCATCCCTGAGGGTGATACTTTTACGATCCCTACTGCATGTGATGATTATTTGAGGAACGAATGAAGGAATGAGAATAAAGCGGATAATTTGTAATCCACTCTAGAAATATTAGATAACTTTTTTCATCCAAAAATGGAGTTTGAAGTTTAATTATTAAGGATGGTACCCTTGCATATGGATTCTTCTTTTCTGTTATCTTTACTTTGCACACTAGCAGGGGAATCTCCTCCATCCTGCTGACAAAGAAAGGCTTTGACAGTAAAATGGGGGTGAGCTACGTTGGCCCTGCAGGGCTCTGGGGCAACAGCCTGAGTTAATTGCCACTGGTTCAGGGGACCTCTCAGGGGCTAAGAAAGGCATATCCTCCCAATAGACTGGAATAGCCTCTGAAGGAATCTGCTCACCTCTATCATTCTCCCATAAGCCTAGGTGGCCTCTGATAGAAACTTGGCTCAGAGGACCTCTGAAATCAGAACTGTACCTTTCTTTGACTGTAACTCACCTTGACCTGCAAAAGCCCACGCTCCTTGGATGAATGATCACAGACAAGCCAGTCCTGGTTGGGGTTCCTTTCCATGACTGGAGGGGGGTTGGGCAGCCCCTTTGGGAAAAGTGTACTAGGGCAGTGTCTGCAGGGACACACCTCTATTCCCTTTGAAAAACAGCAGAATGTTGCAGCAATTTAGTAATCACAAGAGCTCATTTTTGCTATCTATAATTGTGGTTACTAATGTCAGCGGAGCAAAGCAATGATGCAGCGTACCAAAAAGCATTTATGTCTGACTCTGAGATATGTAAGATTTTGATTTAAGAAAAGGATACTCTGAATCACTGTTGATAGAGGGTAAATAAGAATATGTATCAAAAGCCTTAAAAACTTACATACACTTGGATCTGACAAGTCTGCTTCTAGAAATTTATCTTACATAACAGGTATGTGGAGATTTATATTCAAGGATGGTCAATAGAACATTCATACAAGCAACTTGAAGTTCAACAACAGAGATTCTGATTAAATGAATTATGGTTTAATCATAGATGGACCATATAACTTTTGAAAGAACAGCAAAGATTAATATTATTGCCATTTAAAGGTGTTCACCATATATTAGATTTATAAAAACAATAGGTGTAGCATAATTCATTGTTCTTAAAAAAAAAGAAAAATAGAAAAATTCTGGAAGTATATACAATAAATGTTATCTCTGTGGAATGGGATTATAAGTGTTTTAAATTTTCTTTTAGTTTATTTTATTTTCCAATTTTCTACAATATAAATTTTTATCTTAAATTTCAGAACTAAAAAACCCCACAAAAAACAAAGTAGACATCACTAGGCTCTGTCCTATGCACTTCATGATCAAGTGCTCTGGCACGGCTCATTCTGCTCTTGTGTGGATTTGTTAGAGTGTCTGTCATTAGCAGGGAGAGGAGCTCGGCAGCCCTAGGCTGGAAGGCCTTCATGGGACCATGAACAGACACTTGTTCTGCTCTCTAGGATATGAAATGAGGCGTTGCAAGACTGTAGAAATTATTCAAAGCCTTGCTTGTAGTGGGTTGGAAGCTTGCCATATACTACTGCATGAGGTAGTTTTCTTTTTTGAATGTTATAATTTTACTTAATCTTAAAAAAAAAAATCATTGTTCTTCTAAAACTGTCCAGGGCTGGCCCGCGATGGTTTAAAAAATCAAGCAACATATATTTTGGTCCTTCAGTATTATCAGTTACAAAAAGAATTACAAAATCTGCAGTGTGAGTCCAGTAGAGGAGAGTAAGTGCAGGATGTGGCAAGTCAGGAAAAGACACAAGATCTCAGGATCTCAAGCAAAAGAAGTATGTAAGATAGTGGTGTTCCAGAGACTCCTGAAATGGCCAAGGGCCAATAGTTCAGGGAAAAGCTTTCTCAATCTGGAATCAAACAACTTTTCCCCATCTGTGCATATCAAATCACAAGCAATAAATCACATGTAAGAGGCTCCCTCCCTAGCTGATAGCTATTAACACCAAAGCATTTATTTCTGTTGCTGCTTGTTCTCTCTTCTGCCTATCAAGTTTTCAAAGTAGCCAAGAGTTTCCCTTGCAATTGGGCAAAAGCAAGAGCATGTTTTTTGTTTTGGGCACAGTACTAACAAGGGATATTCGTTGTGAAATCCCGGGGAAGTTACTTAGATCTATTATGTCATGTTTGAGTAGGGAGGGGACAGACATGGCCCCCTGGAAATGGAAGACAAAGAGCTATCAGTGGGCACTTGAGGACGATATAATTTTGAAAATGGACTTCCTTTTCATTCTTCCTCTTAAGCCTACCACAGCACGACTCATGAATGGAAATTGCTTGTTGATGAATGAGAATGTTCCCTGAAGAACATTTGGTTTCCAGCTCACATGAAACTTTTAAAAGCTATGCATTTATTATTTAAGCAGGGTGATAAATGTAGGATCTCTGCTTTTGCAACAGGTTTAAAAACATCATGATATTGAGATGCTCCAGAAATCATCTGGGGTAGTCACCCAAGATAAGCTAATCCTTTGGGTTCCCTTCAGGAAATAGTATTAAATGACTTGGCTGCACTACTTTGTTTCTACCTGAGAAGCATTTGTGTATTCAGACAAAGAGAGAAACGTAGTTTATGGGTGGCTCTATAGCAAGCTAGCCACCACAAAGTGGACAGGTACCCCCATTTGTGATTTTAGTGTGAGTTTAGGGCTTGTAGAGAACCCAACGGGGTTTCTGACAGAGGGGCAAAATGTAAGAAAAACAGCCCCATGGTCCGCGTTTCAGCCTCAGCCTGAAGCCTGACTACCATAGTGTGAGGGGACAGCTGTGGCCCTCTTTCTTCCATAAGCCCAATTGCAGAATATCTCTGCCCAGGGCATTTTGTACCCCACAGGGACATATCATACCCCACACACATACTTTGCATAGCCCCGCCTGGAAGAAAGAACATTTAAAATGTCCCTGAGGCATATCATAGTTCATGAGTTAAATGTTAACCAGTTCAATTAAATTAAAGAACTTAAATTTTAGCCAAAGACCCGAGCTAGGGAAGCGTACTCAAGCAGCATTTCACCACAGTGAAAAGTGCTGGGTTTATATGAGGAATCTCCCTCACAGATCTTATTGGCTGTCGCTTAAAAGGGATAGTGTGAATGAGCTTCTCTCAGCCTGACCAGCTTCCTTGTCATCTCAGCAATTGGGTATGGGATGAATGCGGGGACCAGTTGCCACAGCAACAGCATCTTCCAGTAAAGGTGATGAGAGAAATAATTTCTCTCTGAATGCTAATAGGTTGTCACTTTCATTTTGAACCGGCTGTTTCCCACTGTTTCCCTGATTGCCATAAAGCCAGAGAGATTATCTACAGATTAAGGGCTGCTACTTGATCTGATCATCTATGTCCTTAAATTGATGCTATATCATCATCAGAAGAAAAAATTTTCAGCAAATGTTAAAGGTTATGTTTTCAGAAATTTAAGGTCTGTGACTTTTACTCCAGAGAAGTAAGATTTTTCTGTAGTACCTAGAAAGTCATGCTTTGAGCGGAAACCACCTAGTGTTGAAAGCCAGCCAGCCATTGTCTGTAAATTACCAGCCCTGCAGAGCCTGGCTTTGGTTGCCTGTGCAGAGCATGGGGTTGGCTGTGAGAGATGGCTCTCCTCACTAAAAGGCAGGGGTGAGGTTGTGAAGGAGATCATTCTAAGAAAACATCTACATACGAGACTGTATTTTTAAATCCTAGAAGTCACTTGGGACAAAGGATTTCAGTTTTTCTTATCATTTTCTCCAAACCACAGGGTTAAAGACCTCATTCACTAACACAAGTAAAGGATTATACAAGTTTCTCCCACTTTATGACTTGTTGAGTAAATTGTGATTGTGTGATGGGATAAGGAGTTAATTTCAACGTGGGTCATCCTTTTATTTCTTAGAGAGTAGAAATTCTTATTGGAAAAGCGTGGGGTAAATTATTCATGAGTCCAGTTCTCTGGATTAACTGAGGTTGAGCTGTTGGTCTGTCATATAATTCACTAAGTCTCAGTTTCCATATGGGAAAAATATGGAAAAACAACAGTCCTATATTAAAGAGTGTTGATAAAATTGAATGAGATAATGCATGAGAATTGCTTAGCACAGTGCCTGGCATATTTGTCTGCAAAAAAATTACACATTATTTCTATTTTTTAATTGAAATGTAATTAACAGTGTTATGTTGGTTTTAGGTGTTCAACAATTCTATGCATTTCTCAGCGGTTATCAAGATAAGTATACTTTTAATCCCCTCTATCTAATTCACCCACCCACCTCCCCTCTGGCGACCACCAGTTTGCTTCCTCTATTTAAGAGTCTGGCTTGTTTGTCTCCTTTTTTTCTTTGTTTGTTCATTTGTTTTGGTTCTTAAATTCCACATGAGTGCGATCATATAGTAGTCGTCTTTCTTTGACTTATTTCACTTAGCATGATACCCTCTAGGTCCATTCATGTTGTTACAAATGGCAAACTTTAACTCTTTTTTGTTGTGTGTATATACTTTATCCATTCATCTATAATGGATGCTTGGGTTGTTTCCTTGTCTTGGCTATTGTAAATAATGTTGCAATAAACATAGAGGGCTTATATCTTTTCGAATTATTGTCTTCGTTTTCTTTGGGTAAAACTACCCAGTAGTGGAATTACTGGGTCATAAGGTAGTTCTATATGTAATTTTGGAGGAACCTCCATACTGTTTCCCACAGTGACCATATCAATTTGCATTCCCAAGACAGTGCAGGAGAGTTCTTTTTTCCCCACATCCTCACCAACACTTGTTATTTCTTGTGTTTTTGACATTAGCCATTCTGACAGATGTGAGGTGATATCTTACTGTGATTTTGATTTGCATTTCTCTGATGATGAATGATGTTGAGCATCTTTTCATGTGTCTGTTGGCCATCTGTATGTCTGCTTTTGAAAAATGTCTATTCAAGTCCTCTAACCATTTTTAACCAGATTTTTTTTTTTTTGGTATTGAATTGTGTAAGTTCTTTATATATTTCTATTTTCCTTTTTTTTTTTTAAGATTTTATTTATTTATTTGAGAGAGTGAGAGAGCATGAGCAGGGGGAAGGACAGAAGGAGAAGCAGACTCCCCGCTGAGGAGAGAGCCCAATGTGGGGCTCAATTGCAGGACTCCTGGATCATGACCTAAGTTGAAGGCAGATGCCTAACTGAATGAGCCATCCAGACACCCCTATATTTCTATTTCCTTGACATACAATATCTCTGATGGCCTTGAATTTTGGATAAAAATACTGTCTAAAGTACAGAATTATGAAGAAGATTAGCAGTATCTAATCCCAAATATCAGGGTCCATAATACTGAAGCAAAGCCTGACCAGCCCCTTCCTTCTGCCCTGTGAATGACTTGCAAACAATAGTGCAGCTTAGAGTGATGCAAATATGTTTTTAGGGGATGCTTAGTATTCAAGAACAAATTTTACTTTAAAAACAATATGGGAGAATTTTTAGTGACATGGGAAAATATCTATGATATACTGTTAAGTGCGAAAAGTCGGTTTTAAGACAATAAGTACAGCTCCTGTTTTAGGACGGTGGAGGAGAAAAGAATATATGAGAATTAAAAAATATATATACATATATATGTATATATATATGTATGTATATATACGCACTCCAACACATATGCACGTACATACACATACCAACTGGAAGAATATTCTTGAAAATATTATCTATTAGTATTAGTAGATTATCTCTGGGTCTTGGGATCATAGTGATTTTATTTTTTATTTTCATCTTTATTGTATTTTCTCTAATGAACATATACTATTTCTGCAGTTAAAAAAATAGTCACTTTATTTATTTGTTTATTTTTTTTTAGATTTTATTTATTTATTTGACACACAGAGAGAGAAACAGCCAGCAAGAGAGGGAACACAAGAAGGGGGAGTGGGAGAGGAAGAAGCAGGCTCCCAGCAGAGCAAGGAGCCTGATGTGGGGCTTGATCCTAGGACCCTGGGATCATGCCCTGAGCCGAAGGCAGACGCTTAATGACTGAGCCACCCAGGTGCCCCAGAAAATAATCACTTTAAAAATGAAACTAGAATTGACCTTAAAATGTGAGTTACCCAGAATCTTCCTGTCTTTTCTGTTATGAAACCACATCTGAGGCTGGAAAGCAGTAGCAGAAGCTCCTATAAGGGCTTGCATGCTACTCTGGGGCCTCATTAAAGTTTCCTCTTGTTTTCAGAAGACTGTGAAGCCGGCTTCTTCTGCTCATGGGCTCAGAGCTCAGGAAGACTAAGTCACAGGTGTCACCTTGTCATCTTGAGGTCTTTCTCGAATGTGTCCTCTTTGCACAGGGCACACTGTCCCTTTGTGCCGATCTCTGTACCGTAGCACTTGAGTCACGGCCCCACCTGACTGCTCACCACAGCTCTGAGCGCAGGGAACTCTCACCCTGGAGTCCACAGGCACGTAGAATGGAGCTGCTCTGGCAGCTGGAAAAGGTTCTCCTTTCTTCCACTCGGGGGGCTGGGTGGTAGAGAATGGAAAAGCCCCCTTACAGGGAAGTAATGCCATTGGACTCAGAGGCACACTTGGACTTAACAAGAGGCTACCTTTCCAAAGCGGCACTTTGAGCTCCCTGTGTTGAAATCCAATTACTTTCTAGTGTTGACCTCTATCTGGCTCCCGTGGAACACTGCGAAACGGCTGCCCGCGGCACAGAGGGAACATCTGTGCTGCCTCTGTGAACGTGAGTCAACCCAGAGTTAGTCGTGAACTCAGAAGTCTGCTAATGAGACAGAGTGGTTAGTATGACTGTTTGAGAAAATAACCCGATCCCCGGTTCTAGTTTACAAATGTTTTCCCGTGATTGCCAATTACTGCAGCTTTTATATCTCATATTGAGAAAACATAATCTCAGGAAAGGAATTTAATGTGTAGACATGAGTAGACTATTGTTGAGGAACCATTTTAAAAATTAAGAAAAAAACCTATTCAAGTAGAAGATTTTGTTTCCGTAGTAGACATTTCAGAGGGCCATGTATGAAACAGTTTTCTTCTTAGATTAGAAAATGCATTATGCTAGGACCTGGGGCATGCCCTATGTGTTATCGACAGTAACAAATTAAGTGAAAAGTAGCTCTTGCCCAAGAGAGCTGCAGCTGATGCTTTGGTGAAATGCTACTTTCTTGCTGCTTTGGGAGCAGCTTAAAATGATGAAATGTGAAAATGTCTACCACTGGGTTGGGAACACTGTCAGGACCCTGCTGAGAACTGTTGCACTGGGCAGGAGCAGAATAAAATTGGGCTTTAAGAAAGGATTTAAACGTGTGTTAGTGAGTGTGTGTTGCTGGGAGGCCTGGAGGTGAGAGGATGTGAGGGATTTATTTAGGAAAGAGCTGCTGGAGGGATGGAAAGGAAGGGTGGAGGTGAGAGATGACAGGAGAGTGAATTAGGTTTACCCCACGTGTTTCAGCAGTGAACTGGCTGTGGGACTGGATCACTGAGAGGTTTAGGGCTAGGTGAAAGCTATTAATCACAGAGAAGGGAAGCCTGGAGGAAGAGCTGGTTTGGGTGGGAGGTAAGGAGAGGATTGATTCACATCTGACAGCTAATTTTGGATCCTGGTGAAATAACCAGCCAGAGATCTCTAGGAGGCAAATTGAGAAAGTATGTTTGGAACTGGTCAGAGACACTGGCTGCAAGGGCATCACCCATACAACAGTTGAACAATTGGAGGATATGAAAATGTCATGCAAAGGTTTAGAAAATTAAAAGAAGACTATAGAGAAAACTTTTGGAGTAGGATGTGGAAGGAGAGTTGGCAAAGAAACTCTACCTCTTGGCTACTGATATTTATTTCACTAGTCTGCTAGGTTTAAAACCTTAAATCAGTTTTTACTCCTCTTGATCTCCAAATTTCCATTTTTAATTGGTCACCAAGTTCCATTGGTTGAGGTGATCGAATCACCTAGAGGCGACTCAAATTCTTTTTCCCTCTTTATTAATAGAACAACTCCCTCAGTTCTCATTGAGACAGGCACCAGCGGAAATCAAGAAGAAACCCAGGTGTAGGGTGTATGTGTCCTAGAACATTGTGCCAGCCGAGATGTATTTCTGTATCCTTCTTTCTTTTCATCTTTCATATCGTTTCCAGAATTGTCTGTCTAAAACATAGCTGTTATGATGTCACTGTCTCAATATCTTTCAGTGATTATTCTTGACCTACAAGGTAAAATTCAAATTATAGGCATTCTCTTTAAGATCCTGCACAATTTGTTCCCAGTTCACCTTCCCTGTGGTACTTTTTTTTTTTTTTTTACCACTTTCCCACTGGTATCTACCACCACACCAAGCTATTTACCATCCCCAAACAGACCATGCTTTAATCCTTTGCTTGTGCCATACGATCAGCTGTAATGCCATCTCCCTAGCAATTGCCTACTGCTGACTCGCTCCTCGTCTTCGAGGCTCAATGGTGTTACCTCCTTCAGGCAGCTTTGTTTAGCCCTTATTCCTGTCCTTTGCTAGAGGTAATATTTCCCTGTGCTGTGCTCCCATTTTATTCATTTAAGGTGGGCATAATGTACTGAATCTATAATGGTCACCTTTCCAAGCCTGAAAAATTCAAGGGAAGGAACTATGTCTTTGGTGTCCTCAGTGCTTGGCAAATTGCCTGATTCATAACTGGGGTTTAAGAAATGTTTTGTATATTAAGTGAAAACAGAGAATGATCTGTTAGATATATAAGAGGACAACCACGTTAGCATCAGCATAACCAAGGGAATAGGGCTGAAAAAGAGAAGCTGCTTGGCCACGGGATCAAATGGATTCCAAGAAGGGAAGTTTCTTGAGGGATGGTGGCCTCTACTACCTTGCCACCCACTCACCTCCTAACCTCCTGCAGCCAGGGTTCTGTTTCCACATCTTTACTATAGCTGCTCTCTGGCCGCATAGCACTACTGATACGCTGTCAAATCCAATAGATTCACTGTCTTCTTTCCCCATGTCTTCAGCATGGGGCAAGAATGTGACCATTTAGTAAGGTCAAGCAAAGTGGAGTGGTAATAAATACTCCTGGAATTGGGGGAGTTATTTAATGGTTAGATGTTATAAAGGTAATCTTTCTGGATGCTGATGATAGGTATCAGGTAGCATGGGTTTGAGTTGGTGAGGGACTTAACTGTCAGTGGTAAAGTCATGGAGGAAAGTGAGAAAGGGCCCCAGAAGTAAGCATGTGAAGGCATGAGGATTGGTGGTAAAAGTGAGGAGAGAGGCTGTCCAGTGGGGGCAGAAGAAGGATCATTTGATCAGGAGCTGTGGGGAGCACGGAGTATGCTCACCCAAGGAAGTGGCTTGATGGAGGGGAGTCAGGTTTCAACCATGGGGAGGACTGGAGGGAAACATGGATTATGATCATGCTAGAACAGACATCTCACAGGGCAACATGAAAGGCTGGTGGGGAAAAGGGCAGGGAGGGAAAGGACTTAAGAGCAGAGCTGGATGGGACAAAGTTGTTGGAGGACAAACCAGGAGGCAGGGTTTTTTCCTAAAGCAGCAAGAAGAGTTCAGTGGATTTAGATTTTTATGGGTTTGTTTAGAAAAAGGGTGATTGTGTGACATCCTTTGACTATCATTTTATGAAAGCTTAGACATTTGAGCCTAATCTCAGAATATAGGACAGTTCTTTAAATTGTATGTATTTTCATGTACAATTATACTTTTAAAAATTATATATATTTATCAGGAAGTCACTACATTATCCTGATTTTTTTTCAGTTTGACATATAGTAGTGAAAATTTTGTCTATTCACTACCATACTAGCAGCATAATCTTGGGACAGTTATTTAGCCATTCTGTGACTTGGTTTTCTCTTTTATAAAATGGGGATAATAATAGTACCTATTGCACAGTGTTATTGTAGGGATTACATGAGTTAATATTATTTAGAATATTTTTAGAACAGTACTTGGCACATAGTGGGCACTCTGTGAATCTTAGCTATTATAACTGCTTTCATCAACCAGCACTTGGGGATGAATTGGCAAGATAATTGGGATAAAGGTAGCAGGGTGGAGTAATAGATAGAAAAAAAGGATTAGTAATAAGGAAAGGAAATTTCGAGAGGCAGAATTTGGCTGCTGGAAGTTGTTTTAGGATGAACCATCTGAAGGCTCCCAGTGGAATGTTGCAAATTTGCCTTCCTAAGGGATTGGCTCACCCTGATGGACTCTTGAACCATTAATTAATTAAATGCAATATCCAGGCTCCCCCTTTTCCCTGCTGCAGGGACTCTCTGTCCTGTACAGGTCTTTGCTGTTTCCTCCTTCAAGATACCTACTGTATCCTATCTCACATTGGCTTCTGAGTGAACATCTCATCTTTCCAGATAGTAACCTCCATGAGAACACAGACTTCCATCTTGTACAAACTTTGCACCTAACACAGGGCTTTACATGTTGGTCATTATTTATTGAATGAATGAATAAAATACCACCTGAGACCAGTATATCTCTCAGTCCTTCTGGTGTTTGCATTTCTTTACTAGGTATTCCAACACCTTGTAAGAGACTTAAAATAAGTGGCTTACTTAACTTTGTCTCTAGGGGAAAAAAAAGTTTAATGTTACCCACTTTATCTGACATTAATGGGAAATGCTAGATTTCTTGATAAAGATTACCATCTTTTAAATCCTAAGACTTATTTTAGCTGTATTTCTAAACAATATAAAATATTATTTTATATAATCTTTATTAAATGTATATGTGTCCTTGGCAAAGAGAATTTGTCTTGATATATCAATAATTCAAGATCATTATTGTCAACATCAGTGATTTCCCTTAAGGACTATTGAGCTGTGCGGAATTGCTCCTTTGCTACATTTGAGTTCTTCTGTCTGATTTTCATAGGGAAGGATTAAAACTAAGGTTGCTGAGTTTAGAAGATGCCACTGTTAGTGTTTGCCATAACACACATGCCTTCGCTAGCAACCTTTTGTCCTTCCAGTGTGCTACATCTAATAGCAAGAGAGGCTAAGAAATGTAGCCTTTATTCTGATACCCATATGTTCCAATAAACATCGACGGCCTTATTAATCATTTATTCACTCAGCAAATTTTTATTTAGGATCTACTATATGCCAGACACTCTTTTAGGTGCTTGGGATACACCAGTAACAAAGAGTTTGGCATCAGAGATAGAAATCTGGGAGCTGTTGGCATAGTGTTTCAAGCCAAGAGTCTAGATGTGGGATCTCCAAGGGATGAGGGTAGATGAAGTGGAGGGAACCAAGATCAGAGGTCTTGGGGTGACCCTATATTAAGCAAGGAAGAAATGAAAGAACCTGCCAAGGACACTAAGAAGGGATGACTAGTGAGAAGAACCAAGAGGGGAGGGTGGACACTAGCGGACAACAAGTTTTTGCCACAAGTGAGAAACTAGCTTTCAGGACAATTGTTAGAAGTGAGTGAAAAAGTTCAGTAGAGCTCAAGAGGCTTCCCTATGGCTAAGTTTGTAGGAAGAGTATGTGTTGCAACAACAGTAATAAAAATGATAACAATAAAATTAACAACAAAAACATTGAGCATTTTTACTATGTGCTTTTTATCTGTATCTCCACCAACAGATGAGGGACCTGAAGCATAGGGATGTGATGTAACTGCCAAGGTACAGGTGCTGTGGGTCACACATCTAGGGTGGCTGCTCAAAGGGGCTGCCTTTCTGGGCTTGAGTCCCTCAATTATATTCTGAACAAGTGAAACTACTGGGTGGGACTCTCAATTAGATGATGTACTTCAATGCAGTGGGTTTTTTGTGTTTTTTTTTTCTTTTGCCTATTAACTCAGTTGATAGACCCACATGCTGAGTGATTAGTTTTTATGTTCAAGTGACTCTGTAGGAGATTTTTTTTATACTTGCCAGATAATTACTTTGAAAATTCCCCCTAAGTTAGTCTCCAATTAGGACATATTCAACTCATTTCTATCATGATCTCTTTTTAGATTGATCTTGGTGCCTTTGAAATAGCTGATAAATGTTCTTTCATCTGGGGGATGTTCCTAATATTCACCCTAAACTTTCCTTTTTCTCTGCACTCCCTCCCAGCTCTCCCATAGGTATTGTCTATGAAGTAACTCTCAAGTGTGATTATCATTTCTATTATTGCCTATAACTTCAAAGATAATAAGTTCCTGAGAAGTGGAATCTGGGAGTTCTTTTTTTTTTTTTTGGCTATTTCAATTTATAAGGCAGTAGGGCCACCCCAATATTTGGGGCTTTAGGGGTTTGGTGGAGAGCAAAATATGGGACACAGTTGAAAAGATTGGGAGAGTGAAAGACACAAAGATTCATTTGAAATGTCATAATGATAGAGTAGATGTTGCCTTTTAAATTGTTCTGCAGAAATAGGCTTCTCATGTACCCTGATATATCCACCACACTGATTAAAGGTCTTAAGGAAAAATCTGGCATGTGCTGTATTAACAAAGGCAAACTCCACTCACATCTGCCAAGAGTTGAAAGGCAGATTCTTGTGGTAACATCTCTGAATTATAAACGATGCCATAATAACACTTGTAATTTGCGATGTCATCCACTAAAATAAGAGAATTATTGCAAATCGTATTTGCTAATATTTTGAGAAACTGGAATCTAATGTTGTTAAATCAAATTCCTATGGATTCCTCAGGGCACTGAGCACATTATAAGATTTCACTGTGCTCTGAGCATGTCCTCATTAAGACTGCCGGCTACTGCATTTTCATTGCACCTCTGGGAGGTTTATTGAGTTAATGCTGCCAGTAAAAAGTAGTGTTTTCCTAGCCTTCCTGGTACGCTGGCCTCCCAAATAGGTCTGTAACCAGTATATGTGTTAAGTTAGGTTATGGCTGTATGTCTTTGGCACTTTCGTAAAACAGGAAGGCAATTAGAAGTCAATACACAATGTGGTGTAGCTACTGAAAAGTGTAAATATCTGAATAATCTTACCACAATGTGGAATGCTAGAATAGATCCAGGATGAATGTACTGAAGGATAGAAAAGTCAACAACATTAATGTTTTAGATCGACACTCCATGTAGTTTGTGCTTTCATCATTACCATCACTATTATCTATCATCACATTTTTACTGGCGAATGGCTATTGAGCACCCACTGGGAGCCACACACTGGGCACAATGCTGTACTTAAATTATTTGATTTTATCCTTACCAAATCTTATAAGCGAAGTACTATTATTCGTCCCCTTTTACAGATAAGAGAACGAAAGTTCCCAGTTGTTTATGGACTATATTTATAGGCACATGGTAAGAAGAGACTGAGCTGGATACAGAATCAGCTAGACTCACAAGTCTTTACTGTTAACCATTGAGCTCTACTGCCTATTTTATGGCAAAGTTATAAATCTGAGGGGGAAATATATCAACTTAGTGTAGTTATAAAACCTTCATTCATCCACTCCTATCTGGCAGTTTGAAAGAGTTACAAATTAAGGAAACAAAAAGTCTTAAAGGTTGGAAATTTTTTTGGTAATAATTGTATTTATCTGGCAGAGGGCATGTTTTTTAAAGCCTCATAATAAAATTATAAGGTATATATCATTCCTCACCAATAAAGACACAGAATCAGAGATTATTTAAATTGCTCAAGGTCATCTAACTAGCAAGCAATGGAGCCAAGCAGTGCTTAGCTGTGAGCTCCTATCTACTTAATTCCAAACCCTGGGCTCTTTCAGCTACCTCTTAAATCCTCTGTTCAGTGTGTGTGTGTGTGTGTGTGTGTGTGTGTGTGTGTGTGTGTGATTTGTATCACTAAGAACAATGGGTTATATAAGAGTTTTCTAGGAATATCCTACTAGTCCTGTAAAAATTTTGCTATAAAAAATTCTTTGATTTGGAATAAGTCTCAAATGTTACTTTTTAGGACCAGCAACACATTTGAGGCTTCTGTGTGTCCTACAGTCACCCCATCAAATGAGTCTCTACGTTATTTTTGAATACTTCGGATGTTTCGAAATTCATTGCCTCCAAAGTAGTCCTTCCATATTCTGACACCTCTTACTAACGAGCTTTCATGTGTGCCTCCTCATTTCTCCCTTCTGTTGGTCCTGGTTCCAAACCTTTGAAATGTACAGAGCAAGTCTAATGAATCTTCCACCAGAAAACCATGTAAATATTTAAAGACAGTTATCACGGTTCACCATAAATGTCTTTTAGTCTTCAGGGTACACTTCTCCCATGTCTTTTTCTGTGATATAGATTCAGGTCTTTCTTGATTTAATTTAATCTATTGATTAGGTTAATTAATCTGATCTTCCTTGAAGGATCTCTATTTTGGCTATATCCATCTTAAAACACAATGTCTAGGATTAATCACTATTCTCTAAATGTAGTCTTACCAGAACAGACTAATAGAGCATGTCTATATCTTTGGTTTTTTTCTGGATACCACATTAGCATCTTTGGTGGCCCCTCTCTCAACTTTTTCTTATTTAAAGCTGCTAAGTCACACTTCCTCTAACCTGTGGATGTGTGGTGGCTTTTTGGACCTAGGTATTGAACTTTTTCACTTATTCTTATTCAACTATGTCATGTGATATTTTCCCTTTCACCCTAATCTGTCATTCAACATATTTATCAATCCTCCTATGTCAGTCAGCATCCAGTGCAGGAGACAGAAACTTCTCGAGGCACCAACAGCAGGAAGAGGTTTAACACATACAGTGTGATGTTTGGACAATCACTGGCAGGAGGGAAAGAATGGATTCTAAGCTGAGTCTTCAGAAATAACTCCAACAATGTTATACAGTTGACCCAATGGAGTTGTTACTACCTCTAAGGCCACCTCTGAAATTACGAATTCAAGAACAGCAGAGTCCTGGCTGTGATCCCGGAATGAAGATACTGCCATCACCGGTGGGCAACTCCTGAGCCCTAGGAAGAGGTAAAGGAGAGCCTGTACCACTGTGCTGCTGCACAGCCTCACATGGCATGGGAATGACAAAAAGGGGCAGCAAGAGGGGATCTGCGTCACTGCCGTCTTCCAAATTCTAATGAGAACATCTAACTAGTGCAATGCAGTTTGCACCCAGAGTCCTCATTGCAAGAGGTGTTTTGTTTGTTTGTTTAGGCTATTCATCGTTTTAAGCCAAAGGAAGGTGAAATGGGAGGCTGAGAAGCTTAAGCTGCAGTATCTATCACCATTCCCAGATGTATGTGAGCCACGAATCTGGTACCACCTGGCTTCAGGTGTGTGAGCATATTGTGCATGTAGGGTGGTGTGTGCGTGCGTGCGTGTGTGTGTGTGAGAGAGAGAGAGAGAAACAGGAGGTGGGGAGGGATAGAATAAACAGAGACATCAAATCATTAATAAAAATCTTGGTAGGAACCTTTTGGCATGCCACTAAGACTTTTCTATAGATTAATATCCATGGGTGTCCATGGACATAAAAATGTTGAATTTGCTAAGATATATCCTATCCACGGCCATACCACCCTGAACACACCTGATCTTGTCTGTTAAGATATATCTTGTTATGTTGACGAGCATCCTACTTGCCTTGCATACTTAAAGGGCTTTCAAGAGGAGCCACATAAACTTGAGAATGTTGATCCTATGGTTTGGCTCCTGCTCTAGATTTGTGAGCCTCTCAGAGGAGGGGTGGAGGCTTGTCTCTGTATGTTGAATATCCTTTTGTGTTCTCTCAGCACACCTGTGTGCCACAGGGCAGTGGTATTGCACAGTTTCAGGGGGCACTTAGTCACATTATAGTCTATGTTCTGTTTCAGGGGGCAGCATTCCCCCAGAATGCTATGTAGATTGCATTCTTTGAAGTTGTGCAAACTGACGCTGAGTAAACCATTTGCTTATGCCAGTTTGTGATTCTGCTTGGTCAATTTCATGCTGCCCAAAGAACCTAGGCCTGCATACCTTAGCTAGATTGGTCTGTCCTATTTCCTTCACTTCTCAATCTAATGACCTTGTTAAAAAAGAAATATGGGGGCGCCTGGGTGGCACAGCGGTTAAGCGTCTGCCTTCGGCTCAGGGCGTGATCCCGGCGTTATGGGATCGAGCCCCACATCAGGCTCCTCTGTTATGAGCCTGCTTCTTCCTCTCCCACTCCCCCTGCTTGTGTTCCCTCTCTCGCTGGCTGTCTCTATCTCTGTCAAATAAATAAATAAAATCTTTAAAAAAAAAAAAAAAAAAAAAAAAAAAAAAAAAAAAGAAATATGAAAGGGGAGCTTGGGTGGCTCAGTCAGTTGAGTGGCTGCCTTTGACTCAGGTCATGATCCTAGGGTCCTGGGACTGAGCCCCTCATCGGGCTCCCTGAGCAGGGAACCTGCTTCTCCCTCTCTCTCTGCAGTTCCCCCCTGCTTGTGCTCTCTTGCTCTCTCTGTCGAATAAATAAAAAATAAAATCTTTAAAAAAAGAGAGAGATGATATTAATCTGATAAGGATCTTGTTAGGTTCTCATCAATTCTACTTCCTCTTTTAGGTACTCCAAACTGCCCCCGTGATAGTATGTTTATTGCCCCCACATTAATGTCAAGATAATCCAATATCGGTTGCAGAATTCCACTTTCCCTTTTTGAAAACCAGGTCCACATTGGTTTATCACTAGTTTCTTGCCCATTTGCTCCTCTCCACTTGTAGTAGGCATTGTTGGGGTCCCACTCATATCCCCTCACATCTCACCATTCTTGGTGTGCCTGTAGAGTCTTACCACAAGCACCTGTGACTCTATGCTTAACGTTTTCTTTTTAAGCAGTGGGAAGAGTTGGAATGGTGAAGATTTAATGACCCAGAAGGAACTTCTAGAGAAAATGTCCCACTTCCTTGTGCCTTGGATAGGACTACTCTGAAACATTTTCATACTATGTCACAGAGTTCCCAAGTAGGAGGGAGCGCTAGCTGTCTGTAGAGATCACCTGCTCACAAACCTTTCCTATATTGTCTTCTTTCTCATTTCTATCTCTCTTCCTCAGTTCCTAACCCATGCTTTCTGACATCACCTCCCAAATAAACCACTTGTATTCAAACCTATGTCTTTACATCAGCTTCTGGGGAAACCCCTAGAATACTCTATACTTCAAAAATCATGTACTGGGGCTGTGGTGATCATTCCTAATCATTTAGAAACCCTGGGAAATATTCACTGGAGTTAGGGACTCCCTTATAATGTCTCCCATCTGCTGTGATCTTCTTTTCTCTAGCTGATAGCAGTGCTATCCTTTTCTATCTGATGATCACCATTCTCATAAAAGAGAGCAACATAGATATTCATCAGCATCTCTATTTTAACACTCCCCTGTAATTGTTCTACAGCTGATCTCTCAAGTGCAAACTTATTGCTCCGTCCTTTGTGCTTGAGTATAACAAAAGTTTCCATGCATCATCTTTGGTGTTTTCCTTAAGTTTCAATGTAGTTAATTCTGAAAGCATCCTATTTTTTGACACTATTCCTACAAGTCTGTGACATCCTCTTATGATTGCTTTTGGTCACGTGCCCCTCTTACTCTCTCTTTTTTTTTATTATGCTATTGAAAAATGAGTCAATCAGAGAGTACGCTATGGTTTTAAAGAGAAGAAAAATCTAGAGAGTAATTATTGAAAATTGTGAACCATCATTATACTGTGATACCAATTTATTGCTTTAGAAATAAAGAACTAAAGTTTGCTCCAAAAGTGTATTTCTATTCCTTCCTCTCCTCTCCATGAGCCTTACCTAATGGTTTGAGTTGTGTGGCTAACCACACTTGGTCAGAGCAAGGTAGGCGGTTCAAGGATCCTCTCGATCCTGTGAGGAGAATGTGAAAGAATATTAATATAAGCTATTTATATACAGGCAAATTTCAACATCTTTCATACACTATTCACATTCATTTCTGCCTAGCTACTAAAGTTCACCAGCTAACTCAGTTTATCCTCCGCTGTTTCATAGTTACTGATTTTCACATTATTTTAGTGCTTTCAACTCATATGGAGACCTCATTGCTCTGTACTGCAACCATATTTAGTTTACTTGTCTCATTCTTTGGGTTGTAAGATTTTTGAGTCTCGGTCACAATTGTGTGCTTATTGTCCAGTGCAGAGTCAAGGACGCAGTGGATGCATAATGCACATATGTTGAACAAAGCAGAGCATGACTTATGGATGCTGCTTGGGAATGTCAAGCTTTTCTGAGGAGTAGGTGACTGGCCTTGGGAAGTGTAATTGTCCTTGTAAAATCATGAGCCTGCTACTGGTTACTGGGAAACCGACTCAGTGACTGGCATCTTGCCATACTTTGTAATCCTCTGGAAATTACATTTTGAGAACACAATCTCCTCTTTGTGACAGGCAATTAAATAACATGTGACTAACTGAATATAAATTATACAGGTATTTTGATTTTAAAAATGTTAGGAGGACTTTTAATTTAAAAATATTTTTGATGCTTATTATACATTTATGTTAGTCCACAAAGGACTAAAATTCTTCTTGTCTCCATCTATTCGTGAACTAGGATTGGGTAATGGTACTGGGCATGTAGAATTTGGTCTCTGTCTTTCTGCTAAGTCAGGGCTGAGAGTGACAGGATGGAAATCATGGTATTATTATCAAAAGCAGGCAGTGGTTTTCATTTGAACTCTATGAAAAAAAAAAACTGTGGTACAAAAATTTGGGTTGAAACTCTTCTACTTGAGAAAATATGCACTTCTTCTCTAGAGTCTTTAATGGGATGTGAGATAATGGTCAAAGTGGAATTGGGGTTTTGTTGGCATAACTAGGATCTTTTGTTGTCCCATCGTGCCCCCTCTCCCCACCCTGCTTCGACACCATTGCATACTGAATTTGCCACATTTTATAAGATCTTACTCTCTATCAGTCTTTCACGAAATTAGAGTTGGTGCTTTCATCTAGTATAGCCCTGCCACCTTCATCCTTTGTGAATGACGCTTGTTTTCTACACTGCTTTTGGGAAAGCTGGAAGTTTTGGGCTTAGCAAAAGATAGAGTCACCAAGGATTGTCCAGACATACTTGAATATTCTTATACTTTGGTAGAGAAATTTATTTATATTTTTTTGCCACTGAGTTATCTATAGTACCTAGGTGAAGGCTGAGGAATCATTGGTTTGGTTCTTAATTTCCCTATAAGTTGTTTTCTAGCTTCTGTGACTTTTTTGAATTTTGTCTCCATGGCCTCCTCAGACCTGACCATGAAGGAAGTCTCTCATTCAGATTATTTGTTCAGTGATTTGACATCGTAGTTGCATGTACACAGTCAACTATCCTATAGTCCACACATTGCAGAATGGTACTGTTCCAGAATAATCAGTCTGTGAACTTTGCTTCATTAATGAAAGTGAGAGTACAACTATATCCAAATACATTTTTAAAACTTTGATTTATGTTTTGATTGCATCAATAGAGAATACTTAGAAAATGTGAACAAGAAGAATTACTATCCTTTAAAGAGCCAATGGAGTTAGATGCCAGCAGAATTGCTGATAAAAAGTCCAAAGGCAAGTATTCTTCAATTTGTAATTCAACAAATTATATTGATTTATATGCTTGGGATATAAACATGAAATCTAGTTGCATGGGAATACAGATAAATAAACAGAGCAAAACACATAAGTGTGACAAGCTCTATGACAGAGATTAAGTCTATGAATATGTAAAACAAGGACACTGAACCCAGTTGTTGGTTTTAGCAATAAGCCTTTTGTTGAGTGTCTATTATGTGCCAAACATGGAAGTACTTTATATGTATCATATTTAAGCTTCACTATAGCTCTAGGTACTCATTCATTTTATGACCAAAAACCTAATGGGGGCATTGATATTACCATAAAATATGAGTGCCATTTTATTTATTTTTTAGAGAGAGTGAGTAGGGGGACGGGTAGAAGGAGAGAGAATCTCAAGCAGACTCCCTGCTGAGCATAGATCCTGGCATGGGGCTTGATCTCAAGACCATGAGATCATGACCTGAGCCAAAATCAAGAGTCAGATGCTTAGGCAACTGAGCCACCCAGGTGCCCCAGCAAGTGCTGTTTTTTACTGGCATCCTTTTATTTTCCATTTGTTATGAAATGAGATCACAGCAATGACTTTCTGACATACAAGTTGGCTGGAATTAGAACCATACTCAGTTAAATTCATTTCCCCTGATTTAGACAAAGAAGGAGGGCAGATTACAATAGGACTTCTGAGCTAATTACTTAGTGGAAAGCTATGATTCCAAAACCATGAAAGAAGGTAGAAAAAAATTATAATAAAAGCATGCTTCAGCATGGCCTCAGGTTATATGGTATAAATATTTGCAGGGACTTTTGTTTTGCAGCCTAAGTTCCATGCAATAATCAGAAATATGTGGCACAGGTTGAACAAAGGAAATATATACCTAACAAAGCATACAGACTGAGCTGCCAACCGGACAAACCCTAGAAACATGTAGTCACTTACTCAGCAGAGCAAAACTACACGTGACCCCAGTGCAGAAGGTGTTCTGGTGTATAAGCAACCACATTTACACACGAGGTTGGTTTCACTGTCAATACAGTATCAAAAATGCTAGGCAATAATGTGCAAATTATAAACTTTCAATAAAGGAATGCATTACCTTAATTTTTTTGTTATAGTCATGGAAAGTGAACAAAAACTAAACCCCTAATAGAATCTTTGTGTTTCAAAGGTAAAATTTTGACAACTATCCAAAGGCCAGATCCCAGGGATTCTGAAGATGTTTTATTTCTTTCCAAATCTCCAGTGGCCACCCACCTTTTCTGAAATTCCATTCCTCTCAATAGCCTGGAGTTGTTGTGGGGTCAGTATATTCCATTCATTACTGACATCCATCAAAATGTACTTTTACTTCATAACACAAGTAGAAACATATTTACAACCTAATAATCAGGTTGACAGTTTGTTAGGCAGAAATGTAATTCCTGAGAAAAAGAAAGTAACACTGAATTCTTCCTCTTCTCAGATGAAAGCCACAACAAAAAACTCTGAACAAATCTAGTAGTGCATAAGAGCCTAGGACTGAAGAAATCAAGCTTCCCATCTTTATAAATCTTGTCCCCATTGTTTTTTCCCGTTTCTGATGCCCTGCCTCCTTTTTCTTACCTCCTAGCTGTAGTTGCTGGTGCCCATTTCATGGACTCACAGAGGGGGAGAGATGAAAATAAACTTAAAGCGAATCGTTCTTCTCCCCTACCCAATCCACACACTCACTGGGCCCTCTATGTCACTCCAGGCAGGTGGTCATGAAGCCTGTGGCTGAGTACTCCAGGTGGGGAGGAAACATACAACCGTAATTCCCATTTTGAACAACTTTGTTTGCAGGGTCTTCCTTCTGCTCAACCAAATTTACCTCCTCTTTCAAATCTCTTTAAAATATATTTGTTGAATCCAAGTCACCTCCCTGGAGTTAATTCCACATATACAGAATAGGTGGTCTTCCAAATATTTAAAACCAGCTCTTACAACCTTTCTGTTTTTGTTTACTCACTTGATTTCCCTGTCTCCATTTCCCCGGACTTCTCTCATATGACATATACTCTAGCTTCTTTGTGCCCAGATTTTTGGGGACTGCCCTCCTCAGTTTTAGCTTCTCCTAGATTCCATAGCATGGTGAATTACTTTGAGGCCCTATAGGCATGGCTTGACATCTCCATTCTCTTCTTTTTGTACATCACTCCGGGCTGTCAGGTTTAATTTTGGTTTTTATTTTGAATCTTGAGGGTGGATCACTGTGCCTTTTGCATCTTTATCCATGTCCATACAATTACAGAATAAGACTGAGACAAGCACAGAATCAAGTAAAAAGCATTGGCCAACAGGGCAAGCCCAGGAGTTTGAGATTTGGGGTGGAATTCTGGCTCTATCTTTTGTGTGGCCATGGCCAAGTTACTGAACTTCTCTAAGTTTCTATTTCCTCATCTGTAAAATGGTGTCAGTAATAGTTCCTCCCTCGTGAAATGGTTGTTTGAATCAAATGAGATAAAGTGTCTGGCAGCACATGGCGCCCAATCAGGACTCATAAAACATTAAGCTGCTATTGATATTTCAATACCATTAAAGACCTTTCTATAATTCGATGTAGATGAAGTTTTTCTATTATTTATCTTGTCTGGCTTCTGTAGCATTGATGGGAGGCGAAGAGCAAGGTATCCTGGGGCTCCAGGGATGCTGGAAAAATAAATCGAAGTTGAGAGCCAGGGACTGCTGTTTACTAACCAAGTGACCTGAGTAGGCACCTAAGTTCTCAGTGTCTCCCTGTGCTCATTTGTAAAATGGGAGTGGCAATAGCACTGACCCCATAGGTAGTTGTGAAGATTTAATGAGTTAATAAATGTAGACTAGCACCTGGCACATTAGAAATACTCAATATTATTGTTGTTGTAAGGGCCTTAATGTGGTCACATTTCAAGATTCTTACCATTTGCTTATTTTTTGGGCAAGTCAGTTCTGGGGGTATTGAGGTATTATACCAAGCTAGATCTTCAAGTGGCCCACAGTTTGAGATAGATCTAGGAGAGGAGAGAATCAACTGAAGGTAGGGGCGTCTGGGTGGCTCAGTTGTTAAGCGTCTGCCTTCGGCTGAGGGCATGATCCCAGGGTCCTGGGATTGAGCCCCGCATCGAGCCCCGCATCGGGCTCCCTGCTCTGCTGGGAGCCTGCTTCTTCCTCCCCCACTCCCCCTACTTGTGTTCCCTCTCTTGCTAGCTGTCTCTCTCTCTGTCAAATAAATAAATAAAATCTTTAAAAAAAAAAAAAGAATCAACTGAAGGTAATCTTCAGTCTTTTAAAAATTGTTTCATTTGAGTATAAGTAATCTTCAGTCCTAATGTAGAAAATATGATATCTGGGGATGTTACCACGGTGGTGGTATTATAACAATTGCTATTAATTCTTATCTATTGAATGTGAACCTAAATAAGAATGTAGGAGGAGGTGGGATTATTTACGCTTTTTTTTTGAAGTACATCTTTATATATTTCCCAAATTTTTCAAAACGAGCATGTATTAATTTTATACTTAGTAAAAAAGTCATGTTAAAAATAAATAATGTAAAAATCTAGCTCTTCTCCTCCCACACTCCCACAACACCTTTATTTTTTTTTTGTATAAATTTTTTAAATTGTCCATAAATTTCATAAACACACACTCACCTGGTGTATCACAGATGAATACGTGTTGATGCAGATACATGTTCTCAATATATATTCAATGATAAGTAACTTATAGAATTAAATTGCGGTTGTACAATTTGCATAGCTGGGTCATGTTTGTATGCTTTTTAAAATTTAAATTCAATTACTTAACATATAGTATATTATTAGTTTCAGAGGTAGAGTTCAGCGAATCATCAGTTTTACATAACACCCAGTGCTCATTACATCACTTGCCATCCTTAATGTCCATCACCCACCCAGTTACCCCATCCTCCGACCCCCGTCCCCTTCAGCAACCTCAGTTTGTTTCCTATGATTAAGAGTCTCTTATGGTTTGTCTCCCTGTCTGATTTCATCTTATTTTATTTTTCCTCTCCTTCCCCTATGATCCTCTGTTTTATTTCTTAAATTCCACATATGAGTGAGATCATATGGTAATTGTCTTTCTCTGATTCACTTATCTCGCTTAGCATAATACTCTCTAGTTCTATCTATGTCATTGCAAATGGCAAGATTTCATCCTTTTTGATGGCTGAGTAGTATTCCATTGCATATATACACCACATCTTCTTTATCCATTCATCTGTCATTGGACATCTTGGCTCTTTCCATAGTTTGGCTATTGTCAACATTGCTGCTATAAACATTGGGGTGCAGGTACCCCTTCATATCACTACATTTCTATCTTTGGGGTAAATCCCTAGTAGTGCAATTGCTGGGCCATAAGGTAGCTCTATTTTCAATTTTTTGAGGAACCTCCATATTGTTTCCCAGAGTGGCTGCACCAGCTTGCATTTTCAACAGTGTAAGAGGGTTCCCCTTTGCATCCTTGCCAATATCTGTCATTTCCTGACTTGTTAATTTTAGCCATTCTGACCGGTGTGAGGTGGTATCTCATTGTCCCACAAATTTTTTAACGTATTTGAGTCCATGCCATGAGCTTTGTTGTTGTTATAACAGAGAACCATGCACTCCAAGTCACACCCTGTTAGGATATATTTATGTAATTTATCAGGTCTGGTATATGAATTTCTTTTATGCCATTTAGAATTGTAGATTACTTCATTGAGATCCCTGGTTATCAATACATAATTTTGATGAGTGTTTGAAGTACTTAAAATGTTGGTCCCTAAATCAAGATCATGGTTTCATTCTCATTCATAGGAATGATCTGTCCAGGGAATAAAAAGATAACAATAGATAAGTGTGGCAGGCAGAATAGTGGTCCCCCAAAGATATACACACCCAAATCCCCAGAACCTGTGCATTTTTTATTTACATGGCAAAAGGAGCTTTGCCAACGTGATTAAGGTTAAAGACCTTGAAAAAGAGAGGTTATCCCAGATTGACCAGGTGGGCCCAATCAATGACATGCATTCTTAGAAGTGGAGAACATTTCTCAGCTATGAAGAGTCAGAGATGGCAATGTGAGAAGGACTCACTCATTCATTACTGACTTCGAAGTTGGAGGAAGTGAGTCATAGACCAACAAATGCGGGCAGCCTCTAGATGAAAAGGCAAGGAAAAGAATTCTCCCTGAGAGCTTCCAGAAAGGAATGCAACCTTGCTGACATCTTGGTTTTAGTCTAGTGAGACCTATATCCACCTTCTGATCTACAGAACAGTAAGATAATAAATGTGCCCTGTTTAAGCCTCTAAATTTGTGGTAACTTGTTATAACAGCAATAGAAAACTAATACAGTAAGTCAATATGGCAAAAGTCTTATATTATGCTTATGCATTTTCTCAATGAGATGAAGTTCAAGGAAGTGATGTAACAGTTATGTGTAAAGCTCACTTCTTCGTTGTTCAGGATATTAGAAACTAAGAGACCTCAGTTTGTATACTGTGAGATTGAAGTTTATTGATGGTGTTACAATAGGTGAGTGGAAAGATGACCCTTATTAGTAAGATTCTTGAGCAAGATGGGCAAGAAGAACCAGCACAAACATGAGCAAAGGGACCTCTGAAAGCTGAAACTTTGCCCTCCACTTTGCTCATGGGGAAGGAATCGGATAGTGATGAAGTGGCCTTTCAATTTTAAGTCCTAAATAAAAGTGTTATTCCAGTCTGTCCTTTGATATTCACTCACTCTTTCAATGGAAATTACAGCCACCTTATAGCATAGGTTTGCACATACATACTTGTGAAGTACAGGATTTAAAAAATCCTATCATATGTGTTAACTTTATCATTAGAAAGATAAAGATTTGATGTATTTTGCAGGCTAAAGGTGCTAATAATTCATGAGAAGAAATTCCCTGATTAGATTACACAGAATGTGTGAGTTCATAGTAATATGACCAGAAAAAAAGGAAAGATGTGAATAAAAAAGGAGTAGGGATAGGGTAGAGCATAGAACCACAATCAAAATTCTATGAAATATTGTTTAGCTAGGAAAAGGCTGTATTAGATAAACTGCTAAACAGGTAAGTGTCCAGTTTTTTACTGTTGATGACAGTTCTTCCAGGTGGAGAGCATGTGACTATTTGAAGAATTGTCCCCAAACCCAGTGGAGGTGGATTTAACTGTGGATCAAGAGGATGATGTTTGAGATTTAGGAATCTTTGGGAACAGTTTCCTTTTTAATTATTATGAAAATAATGTGTTTACATGGAGATAAAATTTCAAATTTCTAATAGTGCAGAGGACAAAATAAGTCTTCCCATGCTGACCTTAACCATGCCCCCTCTGCCATTTTTAATTTATCCCTGCAAGTTCAAAGATAACTTCTTCTGAATGTTTTTGTGTCTTTTTCTTTTGGTAGTTAACTGCTTGATGCCACATAATAGACATTTATCTTTATTATCTTCCTGTTTTGGATTGAGGAATTTAGCTAAGAGTAATCCTGCCCTGCCCCCAAATTAATTTTTACTTGTGTTTCTATTTTCATATATTCTATTGGTAACTTTCATAATTTCAAATCATATAGTTAAGTGTCTGTATCTTGATTTATTACATTTATTTAGCGATTTAAAAATAGCTAACATAGGCAATTCATGTTCCTACAGCCCTCTCTGCCTCTACCGCTCTCTGCCTACGGTTTTTATTCATTGTTTTGCACAAACACATCCTCACTTTTAAAACTTTTTTCCAAGTTTTTATTTAAATCCCAGTATAGTTAACATACAGTGTAATATTAACTTCAGGTGTACAATATAGTGATTCAACACTTCCATACAACACCTGGTGCTCCTCACAAGACCAATCCTTAATTCCCATCCCCTATTTCACCCTTCCCGCACCCCCCGCACCTCCTCTGGTCACCATCAGTTTGTTCTATATAGTTAGAGTCTGTTAAAATTATTTTTTAAAGAAAAGATCCATGGGGCACCTGGGTGGCTTAGTCCTTAAGCGTCTGCCTTCGGCTCAGGGCGTGATCCCGGAGTTCTGGGATCAAGCCCACATCAGGCTTCTCCGCTAGGAGCCTGCTTCTTCCTCTCCCACTCCCTCTGTTTGTGTTCCCTCTCTCACTGGCTGTCTCTCTCTGTCAAATAAATAAATAAAATCTTAAAAACAAAATAAAAATAAAGAAAAGATCCACAGAGGGAGGCTTTGAGTATGCATACGTCTGAAAGTCTGTATCTCACTTTTCCACTCAATTAGAATTTTTCTAGATTTAAGACCATTCTTCTGAACTTTAGAGGCCTTGATCCATCTTTTACATCTTTTTCAAGGTTGCTGATAGGCAGTATCATGTAAGCTGATTCTCTTTCCTTTGTAAGTTAATCTGGTTTTTATTTCTCAAAATTTGAGCAATCTTTTCATCATTATTGGTTGTCCAGAGTTTTGTGAGTCTTTTTTCTTACATTCTCTTCTGTACTGTCTGACTTTTTCAGTCTGAAAACTGGCCTTTTGGAAGAGTTTTCTTCTATTGTTTCTCTAATAATCTCCTCCCTTTACTTCTATTGTCTTCTTCTTCAGGAACTCCTGTTAGAACACTATTGACTGTCTGGTTTGTTTCCTTCCTTTTTCTTTTTTTTCTCTTTTTAATTCTTTTTTTTTTTCCTTGAGAGAGAGAGCATGAGCAGGGGGAGGTGCAGAAGGAGAACCAGACTCCCCACCGAGCAGGGAGCCCAACTTGGGACTTATTCCCAGGCCCCTGGGATTGTGGCCTGAGCCAAAAGCAGACACTTAACCGACTGAGCCACCCAAGTGCCCTCTTTTGTTTTCCTCTTAAAAACTTTTTCCTTGGCTTCTGTATTTCTTATTGCATTTCTCTTTGTCTTATTTCCTCTCCCTTGAATTATCGCTGAATCCTCTGGAGTCACCCTCTCTGACCCATGTCTGTCTCCACTCTGGATTATCCATCAGTTGGTTTCCAATTGTATTTTGTTTTCCAAAAATGTATCTATATCTTTTTTTTGCTTCTTGCCTGTATTCCTTTTATGGGCTGAGTTGTATCCCCCCACTAAATTCATATGTTGTAGCCCTAACCTGCAGTACCTCAGAATGTGACTGTATTTGGGAATAAGGTCTTTAAAGAACTGATTAAGATTAAATGAGGTCATTAGAGTGGCTCTAATGTAATATGACTGGGGTCTCTTTAAGAATAGGAAATTCGTACACTGACAGATATAGAAGTAAGACCATGTGAAGACTCAGGGAGAAGATGGTTATCTATAAGCCAAGAATAGAAGGTCTCAGGAGAGATTAAACTTTGCCATTTTAATCTTGGACTTCAAGCCTCTAGAACTTGAGGAAATAAATTTCTGTTATTTATGGCACCCAGTCTGTGATATGTTATTATGGTAGCCCTAGAAAACTAGTACTCTTTCCATTTTTATGGCTTCATACATGAATTTCTTCTTATGCTTCTTTACTGTGATTCAGTGGGTTTGGGGGAGGGGAAGTCAATACATATTTTCTGTCTTTCAGCTTGAATTGGAAGGCTAGAGTTGCCTTTTTTCAAACATTTATTTATTTATTTGAGAGAGAGAGCCAGCACGTGAAAGAGCATGAGTGAGGGGAGGGCAGAGGAAGAGAGAGGGGAAGCAGACTCCAGGGAGCCCGACCCGAGGCTCTATCTCAGGACCCTACGATCACGACCTGAGCCAAAATCAAGAGTCAGACACTTAACCGATTGAGCCACCTAGTAGCCCCCACCCATTTTTTAAAGATTTATTTATTTATGGAAGGCCAGAGTTACTTTTGAGCTGCTATCCCTGTGGATGGATGACTGGGTATAAAGAGGTAGGTTAGGAAGCCTGGGATTTGCTTCATTCTCATGGATAACTATAGTTATAACTCTCATTTCTTAAGTTTTTACTAGGTGCCAGGCCCTGTGCTAAGGTCTTTACAAATATCATCTAATTTAATCATCCATATATACTAGAGGGAGAGTACTATTAATCCCCTACTTTGTATCTGAGAATACTGAGGATGAGAGAGAATGGGACATGTTGACCAACTGGCCGGACACTTTGATAATTGAGATCATTCATCCCAGATTAGATTTTTGTAAAACTTTAAACTTTGAAGTTTTTTTTGTTTTGTTTTGTTTTTGTATCTCATGTTTAACGATCATGTTAAACAGTCATGGGAGAAACTATATAACTGATATTTGAGGCAATCTGTCATTGACATCATCTCTACTGCTAAATTAATTGCTAATCTCTTATTTTTTTTAACATTTGGCTAGCTTCCCTTGGAGCATGAATTGAGAGATTTTCATAGAATTGCTTTTGATTGACAGTTCTGGCTTAATGGTGTCTATGAGTGAAGGGAAATAGGCAATTGTCCCTTCTCTTTAATTCACGTCAACAAAGTTCCATCTATGTGCAAACCACTGAGCTAAAATTAGTATGGTGCAGTCCCCACCCTCCAGGAAGGTAAGAAGTATACAAATAACTCTGGGAGGAGAGATATCCAGTACGGCTTCTTTTCAGTCTGTTTCAGGGTACCAGAGCTAGAAAAATAATTAAAACTTTACTCTGATCTCAGTTCCTTGACCTGTAGCTCCTTTGACTTTTGTCTCCATTTTTAAAAAAATTTTTCAATCCCCTGGACATATCCTAGATTTGTTATTTCCAGTAAAAGCTTTACTTTTGAAGTTTAAAAAGCCAGTCAGATCTCTGGTGTTCTCTTATTCCACTGAGTCTTCTCCTCTGCTGCTTTCTTCTTCTTCTCCTCCTCCCCCTCCTCCTCCCCCACACCTTCCCCTCCTCCTCCCCCCCTCCTCCTTCTTCTTTGGAATGGAGGGGCAGAGGGAAAGGGAAAGAGAGAATCTTAACCAGGCTCCATGCCCAGCACAGGGGCTTGATCTACAACCCTGAAATCATGACCTGAGCTGAAATCAAGAGTTGGACATTTAACTGACTGAGCCACCAAGGCATCCCTTGAATCTTCTTTTTGACTAATGAAGACCTCTGGCCTAGTAGGGTATTGCCATTCTGTCTCAGTTTAGCAGTTTTCTTGTGGCTTCTCTTCATTCTCAATTGCTAGAGTGATTCACTTGTGTGATTCTCATAATTTTCTCTTGTGCTCCCTCAATTCTTTCCCATTCTAATTCTTCCATTCTACACATCCAAAACTCACACAACTTTGTGATTTTCCTTTTGCATTTCTATATACATTAATTCATTTGTTCTTTTAATAGCTATTTATTGAGCACTTACTATGCACCAGTCACTGGATGTAGTGGTGACCAAGATCAACACAGATCCTACCATCAAGGAGCTTATGTTTCATGGTGGGAGATGGAAAATACATGGATCAACCCAGACCAGTGAGAGCAAAGATCACAGCTGTGCAGGCTGGGCCCACTGCATATCTCTGGTTTCTAGTTTCAGTGACCCCCTCAGCAGTGCTCACCTACTTAAATTATCTTTGGTCAGCATGGTGTCCTGTTCCCTTTGGCCACTCTCTATCCTACCTAAAGCCCCTTATCTTGACCCAACACATTTACTGTCAGCACGTCATCTCCCCTCTACCTTCCTAATAGATCAAGGTTTCCAGTCACAGACTTCATCAGTTTCACAGCTCTTCTCTCTCCAGAGGCTACCTTATGTAACAACATTTGTCCCTCTCTCTTTCTCTTCAGTCTGGGACCATGATATTTCCTTCTTCCTGGTCAAGACAGTTTCTCCACCTACGTGCTTGATCCTATTTAGTCAGGTCACAGGACCTTTCTTTATCATTTTTCTCTTATACCCATTATCTTCAACCCCTCCCCCTTAGTTTCTTCCTGCCAACTAGAAATATACTCAATTTTTCACATTCATCTATTAATAACAATGGCTATCATTTATATGGCATATGCTACATACCATACATCCTCTAGTTCTCACAAGTCTGCAAGGTAAGTTATTGCTATCTATATTTAACAGAATTGAAAATAGGTGCAGAGAGAATTCTAGTTGCTGCCTCATCTTTCTCTTTTCTCTTGTAGGTAAGCTTCTTAAAAGAGTGTCTCCATTCCTAATTTCTTTAATCAAGTTTTTGCCTTACTATTCTGTGGTGCTTGGGTCACCATCCACTTCCTAATTCCTAAATCCAGTGGACACTTTCAGTCTCAGTCATACGTGAACACTACATGAATATAAATGATCAACAATACATGTCTTATTATTTACTTGAAACTTTTGCCTCCCTTGGCTTCCATAATATTGTTCTCTACTTACCTCGTTACCATGCCTTCTCAGTCTTCAGAATTCTTTCTCTTATCCCTTCCATGTGTTAGCATTCTCTGAAGTTCGTTTCTCAGTGTTCTCTCTCTTCCTCTCCCTCCCCCTGTCTCTCTCAATATTCAGGATTCTCCTTGAACGATCCCTATCCTTTTTTTTTCCACCCCTAAAACTATGTCCCTGGCTCTGGCACCATTTATAACAAAGACCGAAAAATATCCACAAAAATGAGCACTGTGGAGGTCTATGCTTTCCTTAGTTAGTGTTATTTTGGTGAATTGGTAGGACCGAAACCAGATGGGGCAGGCTTAGGAGTGGGGAGGAAGTGAGGAAATGGAAAAAGCAAGGATAAACAACTCTTGACAAACATGGCTATAAAGGGAGGCTATCTTTGAGGTAGGACAATCAAGTACCTTTTTTTCCCTCTAGTTTGTAAAAACGTGAAAATGCTTAAATACTATTGACATTTGGAAGGATCTATTAGAAGGGCAAGCCTAAAATGCAGGAATGAGAAGAGAATGGATACAAGAATGGACTCCAGAGTAGGAGACGGAAGGAAGGTGAAGCAGATGCAAGTACATTTGCTGAGAATGAGGGAGTTCCCATCCATGAGGCAAGGTCACCCAGCTGGAGTGGGGGAAGTTGTTACAGTCACCTTTGGAAAAGGTCTGCCACAGGGGTTGAAGATGTTTAAGAGTTTAAAGGTTTAAGGCATTGGGGAGCAAAAAGCATACCACCGACACTCGGCGCTTGGTGTATGAGAGGATAAAGGGCGTCATTTGAGGGAGTGACATAGCAATGGCTATCCTTGAGGTGAGTCAGCTTTCAGTTAATGCAAGGAAGTGGAGGAAGCCCCTGTAAGGGAGGTTGAGGTGGTAGGAAGCAGTCTGATAACAGAGAGGGAACTCAGGGAGCTCAAAGGAGGGAGAGGTTAGGTCATCAATTTCAGAATAAGGAAGAATGAGTATTATAGTGACAGTAGTGCCTGCCAGATAGATTAGAGGAGCATTGACTGATAAGAACAGGGATAAGAAGAACGAATGGGTTTAGTCCTAACCATCTCCTATTGGAAGGTGGGCACTGGATCCAAGGGTGGATATTTTGGCTCCATGAACTTGAAGTCCTTTCAACCTGGTCTCAGAGATTTTAGGATCGAAGGCTTGGAGGAGATAGGGGCCTATGGGTTTGGATGTCTGGAGCATGAGCCTGGTCTTTTTGTGCCCTGGTGATTGAAGTGTCCCCCAGTAGAGAGGAGCCTTTGAGGCCAGAGTAATTATGCCTCACTCTCCGTGGTAGCCCAGCATCTAGCACAGTGCAACATGTATCTAAACACTTAAAGGTGGCTGCATAATGTAAGAATTAATGATAGAAAGTTGATTCCAACCCCAGTCTGCTGAAGCCAAGCTTCCACTTAGAGCATGCTGCCTTTCAATTCTTTGTTCCCAAGGCCTATGACCAGAGTGCTAAAAGGACATTTCCTCTTGGGTTATGTGTGAACAGCACAAAGTGTTGATAAGGTCTGACAGTTTCCCAGGGAGTTTGATCAACATAAACATTCAAATCAGATATTTCAGGACAAATTACATTGACTCAATATAATTACTTGAAATCTACTCCATTCCACGTTGCCTAAGGCATATGGCTTCCCTTCAAAATGTAAAAAACCACAAACCTTTAGGATGAATGCTATAGTACAGGATTTGTGACAATGTGCTTGATTAACAGCTGCTACCAATTAGACAGATATCTGTGAAAAAGATAACTCTCTGAGAGCCAACCCATGCATATAAGACATGCCTAACAATTTAAGGCCATGGGAGCAGATGGGTATGGTCTAAAAATATGTGTATGAGATTTTATTTAGGAGAAAAAAGAATGTTGCCTTGGTATCAATTGCTACTCTCATACCATTGCCTACAATACAACTAAAAGCCTTTTATGAATATATTCTACCCTCATACATCTGCCAAACGTGCACTGTTACAAAATAGTATTTTCCTATTAATTTAAACTTTGGGCAAGCCCTGCTATAAGGAAACACAAATGTACTGAATCTAAGACTATAAAGCCTCCAAACGAGAGAGTGGTGATTCAAATTCTAGAAAGGGTACACATGTACAAAAGAATTACACAGGCTTCCTTCTTTCAATAGTGAGTTTCCCTTAGATATTTAAAATACAGCCTGATTTATAAAATTAAAAAAATGAGATCTATAAAAATTTTCAGGCGGACACATTAGTACGAAGTTAAATATACACACATATTACAGTGAGAACCATATTATTCAGTCAATCATCTCACACTAGTTAGATTTATTGGATTCACTTAGATTTTTTCATATCTTTTCAGGATCCAAAATATTTTTGATTTGTTTCGAATCCTCCAACTTTAAAATTGATATCTCTTAGAATTACCTCCCTTCATGTGGTAGCATCTGATCTTTTAAAAGTGTGATTTACCCCAGTAGATGAAGTACCGTCTGGGAACCATAACAACTAGATCTGCTCACAACTCATTCAATAACTGCTCGATTATTTTTGGCAACACACTCAACTTCTCTTATTCCAATCTTCTCTTTTAGAAAAGAGGTAATAACTATTGGTGAGTTACTCGCCTCACGGGGTGTCCAGCATTCCTGAAATCACAGGAGCTCATGGGCCATTGCAGATATTAGTCAGAAGGTTTGTTCTTGTAGGTTTCTGAAGTGATACACTGAGACCTACACAATTTGGGGAAGTGTCTCGAGGCTTAGGAAGGTGAAGACGAAGAAGATAGTCCAAATTGCCTATCTATGAAAAAGAGGAGTAGCCTTAATGTTCCAAGAGGACAGTGTTGTTATATTAATTGAGAAACTCCTGAGAAGTCGTATAACCTTATTCGTGTTTCATTTCAGATATTGAACAACATTCTCTCTTGCTCAGGGGTGATATTATATGACCTTTTGTACTGGAAGGATAAGGTGACATAAGGTCTTTGATAAATATTATGATTTCTGAGTCAGCCTCAGTATTCTCCAATGTTTTACTTCCCTGGCTACCATTGCAGATTTCAAATCCACCTTTAAAAAGTTGCTGAATCTGAGTCCACAATGTGTCCTTGTGTGTAGCTGAATTGCCCTCTGTGAGATGGAAGACCAGTAGCTTAACCACAGTTCCTTTTAATACTTCCTTTAACAAGGCTTAGTAGCCAATAACCCACATTTACTTTCAGTTTAAAAGTCTCAGAAAACTGCAGAAAAGTCAGGAATCAAAATATAGAGATAAAACTCATCAAACAGTGATAAATCATAATGCTAGTCTAAGACCTGCTTTCCCACAAGAAGCTCTTTGTTCTTTGCTTATGTCAATGCTTAGCTGTTTCTGAACTTTCCTGGAGGACAGTCTACCATGCTGTAGCAGAGGGGTGGATTTAAAATAATCGTGTAGGATGGACACTGTATTCCTTGTGGGAGGGAATGAGAAGGTCAGAAGAATGTCTCACTGGTCAACTAGTGACTGATCCCACATGACTGACTTGCTTCCTGGTCTTTTCTCCTGTCAGAATCCAGGCATCTGCTGGTCATTGGGTTGAGAAGGCACGAAGGCCATGGGCTAAGCCTCGCCTCAGCAGAGTCAACGCACCAAAAAGACGTTCAAACCATTCTTTGGCTCCAGCAACTATCTGCCCAGTGCAGAGCCTCTTCTCTCACTGACTTGTCTATGTGTCATCCACAGGTCTGGGACTCCATTCATGGGCTCTCCAGATGCCGTAGGGGGCTGCTCCCCTCGGAAGCAGAAAACATCCCCTTAGACACACTTCCTCTTTCCTTTTCTGCTTCCTCAGCTCAGTCCCTTAGCCTGGGGGCCAGTTCTCTTCCTTTCAAGTTTCTTCATCCTCTGGGTCACAGCCTCTGGATGGGTGGCCGTTCTCTGTTATGAGGCTTGATGGGGCCACGTGGAAGCCCAGGCACGGAGAGTGTAATAGAACAGGAAAGAGCAGACTCAAAAGGAAATCAGATTGCTTGTACACAAGGTTTTTTTTTCTAGCTTATGTTCTGTAGCTTATTATGCTAAAAGAGTGTCTGGCTCCTGCTCAGACGAGTTCCATACCAAACTTTCCATTTTATTACTTTATTATTGGGTTTTCTAGGCTCCAGGAACAGAACGAACAGGGAAGAGAATTTACAAGATAACTGATATTTGTATAGCACTTGACATGTTTCCAAGTTCCTCCCTCAGTGTAGTAGATACCTAGGAAGTGTTTGTTGAACTGAATTTAAAACTGCTTTCACGTGTTTCCTTGTAGATTGCTGTCTAAACCACTTGTGAAATACACAGGACTGCTCATGAATCTTCTCTTTAAAATCTCAGATTTTTGTTTCCCCAAAATGATACGGAGTGGCAAAGCTCAAACCGCAACTCAATTTTTTTTTTTTTAACTCTGTTCGGTGTTCTCTCCAATTTTTGTGATTAATCGTATGCCAAACATATTTGTTAGTGATGAGTTTTTCTTGTTTTGGGAGACCGGCCTGGAAGTTTTATGTACCAGAAGTCAGGTGAACTTTTTATCTCCTTTCAGCTCTCTCTGCTTTTTCAAAGTTTTCTTCTCCAGATTTCATACTTGGCATGTTAAACATTTAGTTTCCATCGTTTCTTTTTATTCATAACTACCTTTAAGATCAGGCCTTCACTTTTCCTTACTCAACATATTGTCATACCTCCAAACTGGTGCCCATTGGTTGCTTAAGCATGATCTTTCTCAGAAATAAATTTGATTTTTAAGGGTCCATGGCATCAAATTCTTCAGTGGCTCCCTTCCATAATGTAGCAGGGTCCCCAGGGGGTGACATTCTTGTGGGAAGAGGGAGGTCATGTTTAGGTTGTCTAGGAATTTTTTGAGTTTTGTGTTTTAATAACAACCACAAAAATAATTAAAAAATAATATAAGTCTATTCAGGATCATCTAAAGGACTGTCTTATCACCATCATAAAATTTCACTGTCTGTGTTGCAGATATCTTTATAATCTTGTTGGCGACTTTAAATGTCATACGTTAATGAAAAATTAACAGAAGTGGACTAATTTGTAATGAGTTTGATCCATGTGAAGGCCAAATGCTGTGACAGCAAGTTGTTTGTAGGCAGGTTTTAAGTACAATGGCTCCAATAGAGAAAAGTGGGGGAGAACATAGCCACTACATGTCCCATCCCAGACCAGGCATGCCTAACTAACTCACAAACATGAGTGACAATAACGAAACCAAACCAAAACAAGACCTTAGCTCTTTGTAACAATTTTCTCATGGCGTGTAGTGTTTTCGTTTCAGTAAAACATTTAAGACAATAAATAAATATTAATTTGAACTCTATTGGTTTTCTATATTTCCTATAGAATTGTTATGATTTAGATTCCCATGAAATCTCCAAGCAAAAGGAGATTAGGCCGAGTTTTCCATTTCACGTAGAAATTCCCTTATTTTTCAAAAGTATTTCCTGTCTCTCCCTATAGGGTCCCTTCTTGTGGGAAAATTATACTTCCCATCCTCCTGACTTTAGATTTGGCTGTACCAATGGATTAGCCAAAAAAAATGTGGGTGGAAGTGAATGTGCCATTTTCAAATGGAGGCTTTCAGAGCCATTGCCTTTCTGACACTCTTCTTTTTTTTCTCTCTGGCATGAGTCCAGCAATATCGTAGAAAGGGATTTCTTCTTCAGCCTGGACCCCAGAATGAAGATTATGCAAGGTTAACCAAGACCTTCACCTAACCATGAAGGACACATGATTGGGGAATTTTTATATATACGTATACACACCCATATATTTTACATATGTATGTATAATATGTATATATGGGCATGAATATGTATATATGTGTATGCATATATATCTATATCTAATGAAGTAAGTTAACACTGGGTTAATTGTTTCCTTTAAAAAGGCGTTTGTAAGCTACTTAAGAACTAGGGCCTGCAAAAACATCCACACTTTTTAGCTTCCTGTCTTTTTGACATCCGATCCAGCCTATCTTTCCAGGGTTATTTCTCTTTACCCTATTACTCTGTCATCCTCTTTGTTCCTAATCATATCCTGTTGGTTTAAGCATTTCTACTTGTGTTTATCCTCTTTCTTTTAGGAGAAACTTGAAAATATAACAACAGCCCAATCACTTTTGTGATGGTAACTGAAAGGACGAGAACCTGACTAAGTCCCCAAGGAAGGCAGAGTGTTTCAGCTGCCATGCCCATATTTCCTGCGAGTTGTTAACAAGTGGTGACCATGGTGTGGGTCCGTTTCTCCACCTTCCCAAGCCCAATCTAGCCTCACACAGAGGTGCCAGCAAGTAATGAGGTCCCCAGACAAGAGCACCAGCCTCTGAACAATGGAGAGTTTGACTGGATTCAATTTCACAAGCTCTTTATGAAACTTTTCCTGGTGAACTCTGTCTTGGAATTCCCACAAACTGCATAAATAAGAGGTTGTGAATTATCACATCTGAAGCCTGCTGCTATGTGTCCAAATTATCTCTTTCTTGGATAGCTCAGAGACTGTAGTGAGGCATATTAATCCTAGGAGAAGTTAAGTAATTGTAATTTTAGAGAAGGGATTTTATGCCCTCAAGGCCCTGCAACCACACACATCAAAATCTCACATTTAATTTATATCAAGCATGGAATTAATAAGAGTGGGTAGTAATAAAGTGTCAGGGCAAGAAATGGAAAATAGATATCATAAAATATTTATGTAATAAAAAATAATCCCCTTCACTAATATAACCCACATTTTTTTCCTGATAAGACCTAATAATAAAAGCATTTAAATCACTGTAAGAAGGAATTACTATATTCTCTATGATACACTAAAGTCCCAAACACAGTCCACTTATCAAAAACACAGTATTTTGAAATAAATGATCTCTGAGAGAGAACAAAATGTGCTGCTGAGTACTTGTCAATTTCTAATGGCAAATTTAACAGCCATTCAATAAATGACCCTTCCCAGAACATTTCTGAAATTTTGTAATGAATGCAGCTGGCAGAAAAACTGACATGTAATTGAGTGACATCTTTTAATCCTATATGCAGGCTCGAGATGGGAAATATAAACAGAAAAGGCGGCTCTGGGATTTCTTTCCAATACTCACATTAAATGGCTGTCTGCATTGTTTTAGCTCCGGCACAAACCCAGCAAGGTTTTATACGAAGGTCAGCTAGTTTTGTTTTGGAAGGATGAGTTTTAAATGACATTTTTTTACATTCAACTGTGAGTTTTCTATCTTTCTGTTTGCATATTATGTCATTTCAATTTCAAAAAAAAAGCCTCAAGAGAAGCTGTAATAAAATCATTTCTGAGTGGAAGGAATATGATTAGAGAATGAAGGATCTTAAACCTCATATAATTGCAGGAGTTTGGAGAAGCTCGTGTGTGTGTGTGTGTGTGTGTGTGTGTGTGTGTGTTTTACCATCTACAACAGTTTTTTGATACATGACCTGAACTAAAATGTTAAAGGCTAATAACAGTATATGACATTTTGGAGTAAGCACCTTTGGTGACACTTTCAAATGCTTAGGATATGTAGATGAGAAACATTCTTGCTTTGTTTGGATGCTTTTCCTGTTATAAGTTATCTTAATAGAGTTTTCTGTGATAGAAATATAAAAATAGACATGTTATGGTTCTGAAGCTGTCATCTTCCATGCTCTAATTTTTTTGTTGACAGCCCTTTCTTTCAGGAAATTACACTTAAATTGTCCTTCATAATTCCCTAGGAGTCCACACTGCACAGCAACATTCTAACAAGATGCTTTTGATCCTTTGATAATTAAATGCTCCACTGAATGGTGAGAGAGACAGAGCTGCCTTGTATTAAATTCCCCTCTAAGGAGAAAGGAGGTTAATGACACCTCCAGATAGTAATAGGTAATGTTACTATAAGATAATGAGCTAATTGCCACAGGCTGGGTCTGGTGTTTTTATACCATGAATAAGCAAAGCACTTCATAGTTCAAATTTTGCTTTTAGAAAGAATGCAAGCATCTATCATTCTGTGAACTAATTGTTTTAAATAGTTTTTTATGTGGCTGCTAACTCCATTTACCATATAGACTTTGCTACAAAAATACTGTTCTAGGGGCACCTGGGAAGTTCAGTTGGTTAAGTGTCTGCCTTCAGCTCAGGTCATGATCCCAGAGTCCTGGGAGTAGGGAGCCTGCTTCTTCCTCTCCCTCTGCTGCTCCCCCTGCTTGTGCACTCTCAATCTCTTTCTCTGTGTCAAGTAAATAAATAAAATCTTAAAAAAAAAAAATACTGTTCCAGGCACCTGCATGGCTCAGCTGGTTAAGCATCTGCCTCCAGCTCAGGTCATGATCCCACGGTCTTGGGATCAAGCCCTGCATTGAGCTCCTTGCTGAGCGGGGAGCCTGCTTCTGTCTTCCCTGCTTCCCCTGCTTGTGCTCTCTCTCTGTCTCTGTCAAATAAATAAATGAAATCTTAAAAAAAAATTTAAAAATACTGTTCCATAAATGCCTAAATCCAAGCCTCTAACTATAAAGCGGACATTTGCCTGATCACCGCGGTCAGAACTGGTATGCCTTTTCAGAAGCTGTGGCCTCTCATAGATCCTTAGGAGGAAGAGGAGAATGTGATGGTTAGTTTCACATATTAACTTAGGTAGGCTGTAGTGTCTAGTTGTTCAACAGAAATCTCAATGTTACTGTGAAGGTATTTGTAAATATGGTTAACATCTATGATCCGTTGATTTCAAGTAAAGGCGAGTACCCTCGATAATGTAAGTGGGGCCTCACTCATCCAAACAGTTGAAGGCTTTAAGAGGAAAAACAGATTTCTCAGAGAAGAATAAATTCTATTTCAAGACTGCGGCATCAGTTCCTTACCTGAGTTCCCAGCCTGCTGACCTGCCTTGTAAATTTTGGACTTGTCAGACCCCACAATCCAATGAGTCAATTCCTTAAAATAAATCTTTTCTATGTGCATATATATCCTGTTGGTTTTCTCTGGGGGAACCCTGACTGATACAGGTAGTGAAGGAAAGAGACAGATGACTTGCAAATTGCAGGAGAGTTTATTGAGCCCTTACTGCAAACAATTGTCATGAACTTAGCCAAATGTGCTGCTAGGAGGCAGCTTTCGTGAACATTTATAGACGAGAGCATCATCCTCACTGCAGCGTGCTTAACAAGCCCCTCCCAGTTCAAATGACCTCTTCACACCTAGCCCATCCCATTATAAGCAGAGAGAAATATGCTCTCAAATACAATCTTTGCCACCAATTTGGAGGTGCTAGAATTTTCATCCATGGCAGGTGTATGAATCAGTGGCCATTCAGTATAGAGAAGCTCCAGTAAATGTAATATGCTTCCAAATTCTTAACACCAAAAGCCCTGCATCGAATCAGTGTTCTCTCTAATAGCTTTCTTTTTTTTTATTAATAATATTTTTTATTATATGTTAGTCACCATACAGTATTTCCCTAGTTTTTGATGTAAAGTTCCATGATTCATTACTTGCATATAACACTCAGTGCACCATGCAATACGTGCCCTCCTTAATACCCAACACCAGCCTCTCCCATTCCCCCACCCACCTCCCCTCTGAAGCCCTCAGTTTGTTTCCTAGAGTCCATAGTCTCTCATGCTTCATTCCCTCTTCTGTTTAGCCCCCCTTTCTTCTTCCCTTTCTTCTCCTACCGATCTTCCTACTTCTTATGTTCCATAAATGAGTGAAACCATATGATAATTGCCTTTCTCTGCTTGACTTATTTCGCTTAGCATTATCTCCTCCATCTCTAATAGCTTTCTTGTCTCTTATCTCTGCACAGCTAAATCTCTTGAGACTTACCTACACACATGGTCTTCATGCCCTTATTTGCTACTCACTCTGTTACCCATTGCAATATGGTCCTAGCCTTCACCACTCCATAGACACAAACCTCCCTGCTGTTAAATCCAGTGGATACTTAGCTTTTATTTTACTTAATGTGTTAATCAGTCCACTACTATTGCCCACACTCTTCTAACAACCTCATCCTTTGTCTTCTGCAACCAATTCCCTCATAGTCTGCATTCTGTTCATCTAAATGAATTGCTTCAGCCTCCATCAACCAAAGTGGTCTATGGTGGGTTGAATAGTGTCTCCTAAAAGATATGCTGAGTCCTAACCACTTATACCTGTGATGTGACTTTATTTGAAGATTGAGGGGCTCCTGGGTGGCTCAGTCATTAAGCGTCTGCCTTCGGCTCAGGGCGTGATCCCAGAGTCCTGGGATCGAGCCCCACATCAGGCTCCTGCGCTGGGAGCCTGCTTCTTCCTCTCCCACTCCCGCTGCCTATGTTCCCTCTCTTGCTGGCTGTCTCTCTCTCTGTCAAATAAATAAATAAAATCTTAAAAAAAAAAAAAAAAGAAAGAAAATTGAGTCTTAGCAGATGTAATCAAGTTAAGATGAGGTCATTAGGGTGGGCCCTAATTCAGTGTGACCGATGTCCTCGTAAGAAAAGCAAACACCATGCCAAGACAAAGACACATGGAGAGAAGAAAGTCATGTGACCATGGAAACAAAGGTTAGAGTGGATACATCTCTAAGCCCAGGAATGCCGAGGATTGCCAGCAAATATCAAGCAAGCAGAGGCAAGAAAGGATTCTCTCCTAGAGATTTCAGAGGGAGCACGGCCCTGCCAACACTTTGATTTCAGAATTCTAGCTCTAGAACTGTGAGACAGTTTTTTGTTGTTTGAAGCTACTTGGTTTGTGGCACTTTGTTGCAGCAGCCTTTAAGAAATGAATACACGGTCCCAGAGGATGTCCTGAAAAGCAAAGTATTTTTAATGTTTTCTGTCGGATGTTCCTTCCTCAGCGTCTAGGCTCATGTACAATCGTCTTCATGGAAACAGGAAAGGCGTGCTTAGGACAAGCTGACACATGCCCAGACTGTGGTTCTAAGTCACACTGACTCATGTTAAGGAGCTGTAATACCTAGCTGCTTCAGCCTCCCGTAGTGGGGCGTTCCGCTGCCTGCCTGTGTGGAGCGTTCTCTCCACGGATTTGCCCTGAATGGGGCACATCAGTCTGCCTCTTGCTTGTTTATGGTTCCTGGAGATTTGACAATGATGAAAGGCCAGTATGTTTCTCAGGAAAGATTCTCATGGATACAGTGTAGTGTTCAAGCTTTCTAGCTCAGTCACTCTCTGCAGCTGAATTTTATTCGTAATACATTCCATAAGAAGCATGTCCTTGGGCAACTCTGTCCTCAGTGGAATTGTCTGATGAAGTGGGTTCTGTTAACCACTCAGGAGGCTTCATATGCTTTGATTACTGCTTATGAGGTTTCCATTTCTTCAAGGAGCTTAATGAGGTTTTTCTGGGGGGCAAAAATCATAAATTTCCATTTTTTAGTAGCTCTGCTGATAGGAGTACAAATTTTACATTCCTTTCACAGCCCATAAAACAATGCTCCTCATTTATTTCTCTTGTGAAGTAGCAATTCAGATGTTTTCTGGCCTATCACATCTAAGAAATATTGAGAAGAGCATAATTAAATATAAATATTAATTATCTTTTAAAGGTACATACTTTAAAACAATATAGTTTCTGAGGTTTGCAAAGTATGCGGTGCCAAATGTGCCATGAGTAGATATCAATTTTCAATGGCCAGAAAATGATTTTGTAACCTGAGAAAATGTCTGCATTCATTTAACTTTTATTTGGACATAATTATAGAGGAAAGCCAGTCTCTTTGGTAAATTCTAACTTATTGAAATCTTTTCTCCCCCTCTCCACAATTCTTCGTTGATTTACTTGTTTATTTTTGGCTCTTGCATGTAAAAGTACTTTTATAACTTAAATGATTCTGACCAAATTCATGGTTGACAGCCAAGTGTTTTAATAACTTTCCCCTTTAGTTTGATGACAAATGCATCGTTATGTGCGCTACTGCCTGTCAGATCACTAACAGTGGCATGCGTTTCTCAGAGGAGGCCAGGAATATAAAAAATATGCAATCAGAAGCATTCTAAATGAAATGGCACATTTAGCTGATGGAACGTGCAGAATACTAATGCCCCATGCACAGTCAGCTGAGCCTGCTGTGCACCCGAGCATCGCAAGCTGAGAATAATGACCTTGCTCAAGACTTAAGCAGGGAGAATCGGTGTAGTTGGTAACAAATAGATGCCTCCTCTCACACTGCAGCCGCTCACCTCTCCTGGGACCTCCATATGCTAGCTCTCCACATGAAAGCTGTCACCTCAGTTCAGCTCACGTATTTGCTCAATGCTGGGGGACAGGGCACAGAGTAGGGGAAAGGTGAGGAAACAACCTTCAAACTCCATCCTAGTCCAGTTTCAAAATGCCTGACTCTGACAGATTCTTGAAATTAATTTTAAAAATTAAATAAAACACCTATTCACTACTTTCCCTTGCTGGTCGCAGCCTTTAAAAATTAAAAATGAAGAATCTCTTAAGAAACATCTACCTTCTATAGAAAGCAAGAAGGATTAAATAAATTTCTTAAAGATAAAAGGAGAGGGAGGGGTCACTGAAGTTGGAAAAAACTTCCAAAAGACCTTTTTGCCCTGTGTGGGTACTGTGCTGAAACATGAAAGCTTCATTATTGACCGTGAGCACACTTGGCTGAGCACTTGCCGGCTTTTCAGGCAACAGAACCTGAATGTGCCCATTTTTTAGATAAGGAAACTGACACTCTGAGGCTCAGTTTGTCTGAAGTCAAATAGCTAGGACAGTGCAGAAGGAGGATTTGAGCACAGGCCGGCATTACTTAGGAACTGAGTCTTAATTACTATATTTCATTGCCATTCTAGTCTCTCAAATGGCTTTTCCTATTAGAATAATGTCACTATTTTTTCATGGAAATCCAATTCAAGAAAAATGTACCAAAAATTCTTATAATGTCAGCCTGATAGATCCACAGTCTTAAGGCCAGTGAAGCTCATTAAAATGATCAAAATTTATTTAATTAAAAAATGTTTTTAAGTTAGGAGTTATTTTGGAAGATTATACCTTAAATGAATTTTCTTGGCTATCATCCTGCTGCTGATTAGGTTGTGAAAGAATGTGAAAGGCTTTGCTACCACTGAGACAAGAAGAAACCATTGGATAAACAAACAAGCAAATCACACTTTCTTTAAAAGCTATGGTAAGGGCACCTGGGTGGCTCAGTTAGTTAAGGGTCTGACTCTTGATTTTGGTTCAAGTCATGATCTCAGGGTTGTGAGATCAAGCCTTGCATCCAGATCCATGCTGGGCATGGAGCCTCCTTAAGATTTATTCTCTTTCTCTCCCTCTGCCTCTCGCTCTCTCTAATAAAAATTTAAAAAATAAAAGCTGTGGTAGGCAACCTCCAAAATGACCCCCAGCAATCCCTGCTGCTTAATGTGCATGCCTTTGTATGGTTCCCTTTCACGTTTTACTGGAGCTGCTCTGTGTAACCAAAAGAATATGCTAGAAGCAACTTGTCTTTCAAGAATAGGCTATTAAAGACTGTGTGACTTCCATTTTGATTGCTGCCTAGCAATCTTGCTCTTTCTTGCATCATTCACTTAGGAGGGTGCGAGCCAGGTGCCATGATGTGAGTAGCCCAAAGAAGAGGCCCACAGGGCAGGGATTGAGACCCTTTGCCAACAGCCAGCAAGAAACTGAGGCCAACAGCTACAGCTCTAGTCAAACTGTCAGATTACCGATGACCACGGCCTCTGTGACAGCTTGGGTGCAGTTTCATAAAGAGATCTTTTACTGAACCATCCAGCTAAATGACTCTCAAATTCCTGACCCTCAGAAACTATGTGACATAATAAATGTTTGTTGTCTTAAGCTTCTAAATTATGGGAGTAATTTATTCTGCAGCGATAGATGACTAACATGAAAGCCAGCAAGAGCCATGGGCACAAATAATCAGAGGAAACTAAAATAGAGGCCAGGCCCTCTTAGGAAAGCAAGAGAAGGAAGACACTAATTGCAACTCAGTATAATTGTATTACTTAATTAAAAGAATACACAATAATTTTTATTTGAGAGGAGAGAAAAATCACAACCAACTTATTTAACTTACATATAAATAATGCATCTTTTACTTCTAGTAGGAAAATTCTATATTATATGAGACTTCTAACTATTAATCAAGAAGCCAGAAAATAAGTTTAATTTTGGCTTTGCCAGTGACTGCTGTGGCGTTGGCTTTCATAATATTCTTGTATATTTCAGAGGATAATGATTCTAATAATGCTATTCGGAATGATGAGAAAAGTTACTAATTATTGTTGGCAAGATGCCCCAGAATAACAGAACACTCTGTGGATGCTAAATACTAGCAGTGAACAATCCTATAATTTCACAGTGTTGATAGAACGTGCCTTCAGAAACCATGAGATCCAGCACAATCCTGGGCCCATGCTGGACAGTGAGTCAAAGGATAACTTCAAAGGGCTCTGATTGTTCTGCCATACTTTCTCTTCTGCGATCAGGCCCTTCCTGAGAAAGACTAACTTGAAAATATTCTCAGCATCTGGACTCCTTCACCTTCATAGAAATGGGGATCAACAGCATAGTTACAGCCTACTGATTGTATAGAAATAAATCATTGTTATCATAGCCAACTTAGTGACAGCCTGCTGACCAGAGCCTGGTCTTTGATGAAGACGGCTGTGCCTGCTTGGCTTGTCTCTGCTACTTTGTCACTTTCCCATCAGCCTTCGAGCCTAAGGCTCCCCTCCCACCTACTGTGATTTGAGTAGGGTGGGGTGAAGAAGGAATCACTGACTACCTTGAGTATCTCTTCTCCTGGCCAGAGCAGTCTGAATACTAGTAGTTTTAGAGTAGGGTTATTCTTTGGGGCTGAGGATTTGTTTCTTTAGAAGGTTTCATTTAAGTGTAAATAAATCCACGGAGAGTAATAAGTCTCTGAGAAACTGGAACATACATACAAACAAAAAATCATCATAAAAGGAATGCGTGTTTATTACAGAAAATTTGAAATACAAAAACCATACAAAAGAAAATAAACATGACCCTACTTCCTTCATTATAGATGTTTACAGTGAACATTTTACCGTATTTCCTTTTGTTAATTTTCTCTACATATTTGGAAGTTTTATAATCAATTTTTAAAAATAGCATTATATTAAAAAAAGTTTTTAAATAGCATTATATTGTAAGTGCTTTCTCATGGCATTGAATACTCTTTGAAAAACATGATTTTTAATGGGTACATGATATTTTATTGTATGGAGTTATCATAATTTATTTAAGCAATTCCTTAATTTTGTTATTTATGCTATTTATCTAATTGATTGCTGTTAAAATAAAACTGCTTTTTTAAAGAAGATTTATTTACTTATTTGAGAGAGAGAGAAGGCTGGTGAGCTGGGGGAGGGGCATATGGAGAGTAATAGAGAATCTCAAGCAGACTCCCCATTGAGTGGGGAGCCCCATGTGGAGTTAGAGCTGAAATCAAGAGTCAGATGCTTAGCTGCCTGAGCCACCCAGGCACCCCAAAATAATACTTCTTTGACCATTCTTGCATATGTACATTTTTGTTTGTATTTCTGAGTATTTTCTCAGGATAAATTTCCAGACATTGAATTATTGAATCAAAAGATATCAACTTTTGGCCCTTGATACATATAAATATAGTACTCCAGAAGTTTACATCCTTATCAGCATATCTCATACTGCTTCTGATGACACCGAATATTATCATTTATTATTATTTTAAGAATTTATTTATTTTTGAGAGAGAGTGGGAGGGAGAGAGAGCACAAGTTGAGGGGGAGGGGCAGAGGGAGAAGCAGACTCCCCGCTGAGCAGGGAGCCCAATGCAGGACTTGATCTTAGGATTCTGGGATCATGACCTGAGCCGAGGGCAGATGCTTAACCAGCTGAACCACCCAGGCACCCGTGAATTTTATCATTTTTAAATGTTCACATTTTGGATAGGTATAATGGTGTTATTGTATTATTTTTAATTCATTTAATCATTATTAAGGTTAAACCTTTTAATGTATTTATGGGTAATTTGTTTATCTTCTTATATAAATTACTGATTGACCTTCTTACTGGGTTTTCATGTGACTGAGCCCAGCAGTCTGTTGGAATAATTCTTAGGGGTCAGGAAAAGATAATCTGCTACTAGATTGAATATTAATCTCAAATTTGAATGTTTGTATGTAGTTTGCACCCTGAGCTCACATACATCTAGCTGGTGGAGCTCTGTGGATGGTTTGCTGATGTCTGAAACGGATCAATTATCATTTAACTAATGAAGGAATGTTTGGGAGGGGGAAGGTCAGACTGCATCTCCAAAGTAGGATTCTCTGACAATAGCTATTATGTACTGACTGCTTATTGTGCTTACAGAATTCTTTACATAAATTATCTCATTTAATTTTCCTGCACTCAGAGAGGTAGCTATATCATTCTCTTCAATTGATAGATGAGGAATTGAGGCTCAGAAAAATCAAATAACTTGTCCAAGGTCTTAGAGCCAGTGAGAGCTAGAATCAGAATTCAAACCTGATTCAGTCTACCTTAAACGCTAACTTTTTTTTTAACCCAAGCTCTTAATCACATAGTGAGGCAGCAGTAGGCTGAGCTGGAATTGAATGCCAGCCATTTCCTGTCCCTGCTGGCATTTTGCCATATTGTCTCCGTGGTCAGAAGCTTGATGGTCCAGGTGGAAGGGCAGAGGATATTCAGAAGTTCCAAAGGATAGAGGCTGTCACAGCGCCGGAAAGGGTACAGTAACTCCCCCCACCTTATCTGTGGTTTTCTTTTCCATGGTTTCAGTTACCTGTGGTCAGCTGTGGTCCAGAAGCAGATGATTCTGCTGATAAATTGTCCGAAGGTCAGTAGTAACCTAAAGCTATGCACATGCCTGCGTCATTCACCTCACTTCATCTCATCACGTCGGCATTTTATCATCTCACGTCATCACGAGAAGGGTGAGTATAGTACAGTAAGACATTTTGAGAGAGAGAGAGACCACATTCACATAACTTTAATTACAATATATTGTTATAATTGTTCTCTTTTATTATTAGTTTCTGTGTTAATCTCTTACTGTGCCTAGTTTATAAATTAAACTTTATCGTAAGTGTATATGTATAGCATATACACTTATGCTGTATATGTATAGCAAAAAACGTAGTCTATATAGTGTATCTGCAGTTTCAGGCATCCATGGGGGTCTTGGACTGTATCCGCCATTCGTAAGGGGGGACTACTGTACTTTGAAAGGCACTGGAATAATGCAGACCATGGAGGGGAAATGCTTTGCCTGTTTAGGTGCTCTGCGGGATAATTAATGGTCTCAGGGCTTTAAAGCATTCTTTCTTGTCTTTCTGCGACTCTTGGGACTCTTCCAACCTCCGTGGCTCTGGTGCACACAGTCATACGTTTGGGAGGTTTAGTGCAGCCAGATTGGGGCAACCTCATAAAGCATGTTGGAGTGAGGGAAAGGATAATTCCCCCGGAGTCATGTACAAGAACTTCCACAGAAGCAATAGTCTCTTTGATTATTTTTTTCCATGGCTGGTGAAAGGAATTCTATGTTAGAGTTAAGCATGTGGTTGAACTGCTATTGCAAATATGTTAAGCCACAGAAAATAACTTGGGTTAGATATGTAGGAACACTCTGTCTGGTTTCTAAGCTCTTTGTAACAGCTAGTTTATCATTATACTGCATGGGGAGTGTCTGTGTTTATGACAGATTCAAAATATCTTTGTGTGGCAAATGAAGGGCAGCATGTAAAAAAGAAAGCCCATGTGAACCAGAGATGAGAGGAAGAGATTATTCTTGCTCTAGGCAATATACTGAACACAGCAAAGTATAAATCTTTCTTTGCAAATACATTTGGAATACTTTAAGCATATCACTGTGTCTCTTGAATTCTCCTATAAGGTCTACTTTTTCAACACCTAAAATGCATGAGTTCTGCTTGAGGTCTGGGCATGGCACAGATTTACTGCTAGTGTATTGAGTTTTTTTCAGTCTCCTAATCTTCCCACTGTATAAAAGCAACATTCTAAATTTGTTAAGGGATCATTGACTTGCCATTCTAATGAGCTTGGGAAAAGACTAGTTTTCAATGCAAATCTTTCATTTAATTAAGTATATTTTCCAAAGTCTGTCTGTTTTTATGAATACACTTATTGCATCTCTTCTTAGATTTGCCCTAAGAGGCTTAAACTGTGCCCATTTAACTGCTTTATACACACTATATTCCATTCTGTCCAGAGAGACCCTTTATACATGCTTCAGGCAACTATTTAATTGGCTTCTCCTGATTGGCCACTTCCACAACCTCACCATTTTCCAGTCCTTAGTTTTCTGTGCTTTCCTTTTTGTTCACCTTCTTTGAGTACGATAGAAAGGACTATCTGATGAGCAAAGGCACAGCTCCTTGCTGAGACAGATTTCTGGAGAGTTGTTTTAATAAATAGCTAACAGGTATTGAGTGCTAACTGTACTCTAGCCACTAGACAAACTTCATGTGGATTATCTCATTTAATCCTCACAATATCCATATGAGGTTGATATTGTTCATAATCATAGTTTATAGACAGAAACACGAAATGTCAGAAAGGAGAAGTAACATTGCCTATGTTCACTTATAAGTGTTATTGGTCAACAGAATGTTCACCATTAGCTAGGCTTTGAACCTCGTAAGCTTTACTCCAGAGCCCTGCTCCTCTTCCTGGGGATGCAATAGGTGGGGAGTCCAGCTGGAGTTTGTTGCCTTAAGGCAAATAGGCAATGGATATCACAGAGATGGTGTCAGGAGGGAAACAAAGAAGATAGTCCTAGGCTAGTATTCTACTCTTTGAAAAGATTCTGGACATAGGGTAAAGTGATGTGAGTGAGTTAACACTTCCTGGATCTGAGAAGTCGGAAGGGATCCACACTCCCTCATATGGCCTTCAAGGGGCTGGTGATGCCCACTTACATCAGGGAGGGCAATTTTCTTTACTCAGTCCACCAATTCAAATGCTAATCTCTTCTGGAAACATTTTCATAAACACACCCAGAAATAATGTTTAACCAGTCAAGTTGACACATAAAATTAACCATCATAAATCCACCCCTTGTCAACTTGGCACCCATACACAACTCCTTAAACCGTAGTAATCTCCAAATAAAGACATTAACAAGGTCATAGTTCTACCTATTATGATATAGCTATCCTGTATACAACCAAAACCATGCCAGTCCCTTCCACAGAAGAGGAGATAAAGCCCTTGAGTGATATTACTTTCCCTCTTGATTCCTGTAACTGAAATACTATGATTTAAAATTAAAAATACTTGAATACTATGATATAAAGTCAATACATCTTATGCTGTATGATAAGGAAATTGGAGAGGAAAGAAACAAATGTAAATGTGTGTGTGTGTGCATGCATATGCATATATGAATTCGGAATAAGTCTACTGGGTGCCAAAGCTCTGGGTTCATAAAGCACCTGACACTAGCGGGTCACTGGTCGTTGACTTTTGGAGTGATTGGTTATTGCTTTGGAAAAACATCAGGGGCATGAAATTACATTCTGGTGCTTCTGCATTCACTGGAGAGAGTGCTGTCTTTTTTGGTTGTAGTTTTTCACATGGAATAATGAGGTGAAATGAATTTCAGGATCTTTCAAACAATGGAGTCAGCACTTTGTTAGGGTTTAATGTGTCCTCAGCTTCCATCTCACAAAGGCAATTCTTATCCCTTCCCATGACATTGGTCTCCTCTCCCTGAGGCAGTGGAGGCCAAAGTCAGAATCCCAGAAAAGGTGAAAAGTGGGCTCATTTTAGCTCATTTTGGGGGGAGGGAGGCACATCTTCCTGAATTTCCCTCTCACTCTGAGGCCATAATTGATGTCATACTGTTTCCTTGAGTCACAAATATGCCTCATGCCAGTGGATTAACTTTCTGTTATTTCAAAGCTGAGTGGTTATTTCCTGTCCTTGAAGGAAAATTGAGGTGAAGTATTTTAACTTCAGTGAAACATATATGCTTGCTTTTCTGTTTCCCAATCTTTGTATTCACCTGCCTTTTTCTTTAGTAGTTTACTCATTTGTCCTCCCCAGTTAATGTCCTCTACCGCTTTTGTTATTTTTACAGTTCACACAAACTATAATGAGGATGAGATTTAATAAAAAATTGTATTGAGTTTGATTTTCTTTGGATTTAAAGCTGATGGAGAGAGGGGAGCAGAAAAGAGTAGTAAAAATGCAGATTTTACAGGTAGGAATCTTGAATTCTACCCTAATGCTAGTATCACTTCATCCGATGTGTGTAGATGGACATTTTACCATTCTGTGCCTTAGTTTCCCAACCTGCAAAATTAGACCTTTCTTATCTGTTAGGGATGCTGTGAGGATAATGTGATAGTATATTTGAAAGAGCTCTAAGCACTTAGCAGGAAAGACATCGTAATCTGTCTCCAATTATCTTGGGTTATAAAGGGGACTAGCATAAGGAATAATTTAGGACCGCAGTGCTATAAAAATAATTGCATACACTTATTCAACCTGTCTCTTACTCTTTCTCATATATGCCTATTCTATTAATGTCTGTCCTGGTGCGGGTAGATAGGGTGGAAACACTCCTAGACTGGTTGGCATGGAAACTAACCCCAGAGCATGCTGGGAGCATGCAGGCAGTCCTTGGACCCAGCTGTGCGGCAGGTGTGACAACACCCCTCCCCCTGAAAAATCACTGTGGAACCAAGGAATGTCTAATTTGACTAGAAGTAGAATAATAGAAATGTAATTGAGTTGTAAATATGCTATTGTTCCTTCTCTTCAAAAAAAAAAACACTAAAATACCTTAAGACAAGATGGACTTTAAATCAGTCTTTCTTGGCGCATCACAATCTGCCTTATGACATTATTCATTTAAAGAAAGACTTGGGCACCTGGATGGCTCAGTCAGTTAAGGGACAGACTCTTGATTTCAGCTCAGGTCATGATCTCAGGGTAGTGAGATGAGCCCCTGAGTGTGGAGTCTGCTTAAGATTCTCTCTCTCCTGCTCCCTTTGCCCCTCCCTGCCTCTTAAGGAAAAAAAAAAAAAAAAAAGATTAACCAGGGCCTATGATCTAGTGTAATAGATACTTTTAGGGATGTCTGCTCATGTTACGCCAGTACCCTTTCTCTGGAAACTCCCTCTCCCCACAGAGTGTTGAGTTTGCAGGTGGCCTGTTTATATCGCAAGCCACTCTGACTGGATGAGAACAGAATACCCAGTTAGGATGGACAATTAGAGTCCCTGTCCCTGGAATTGGGAATTGGAAAAGATTTTTTTTTTAATTATTTAGCAGATGTTAATGCAGTTCTAGCATGAGAGAGACATGGGGTGGAACCAAATGGGTTTTCTACTGTTTGTAGTTCAAATCTTGCCTCCCATGTAGACCAGCTGTACGGTCTTGCACAAGTTCTAGAGCCTCCCTGAGACTTCATTTCTTTATCTTTAAACTAGGGTTTTGGGTTTTTTTTTTTAGCCCCAGTTTTATTAACCCCAGTTTTATTGAGATATAACTGACATATTACATTATATTAGTTTAAGATATACAACATGTTGTTTTGACATATTGAAGTACTGCAAAATCTTTACCTTCCTAGCATTTGCTAACACCTCTATCCCATCACATAATGACCATTTCTTTTTCGAGGTGAGAACACTTAAGATCTACTCTTCAGCAACATTTGAGTATACAATACAGTATTTCTAGCTGTAATTACCATGCCGTACATCAGATCCCCAGAACTTGTTAATCTTATAACTGGAAATTTGTACCCTTTGACCAATATATCCCCATGAAAATGATTTTCGTACAGTCTGGACTATTTTCTTAAACCGTACCATGCTGAGGAAGTAGGCCAGAGATTAGTCTGGTGGGTTTTACTGTTAATTATATACAAGTCTATCTTCCCCCCTAACTTGTGAACTGGTTGGTAGCAAGAATTTAGTCTCATTCACCTGAATTCATCTGAACCCACCAAACTGTGATCTTTGACATATGAAATTAACTAAATGTACTGTAAGAGCCATGAACCTTCTTGGGGTTTCAATCATCCCCCCTGGAAAACGGGGTGCTCCAGATGTCACAGAAAAATCACGAGAGTTGTGAAGAAATGGAATTGAGGGTGGTGTTTACTGATTATATTAGTCAGGATCCTGGCAGGAAATAGTTGGCACACTTAATGCATAATTTGAGAACTTAATAAAGGGACTATTCACAAAGGGCACAGTGTAGGGAAACCACAGGGATAGTGTAACACCCTGTACGTAATGGGTTGTTTTACCCCTCCCATGCCCAAGCGGGGAAGGGCAGGGAATGGTTCTGGGGACGAAGAGAACAAAGAAAAGCCAGAACTTTGGGGCAGAGAGCAAAAGCGGGAGAGCTCCATGGAGAGGAGAACACTGAACGGGAGCATGAAGTCATCCCTGGGTCACCTCACAGGCAGGGAACCTGACCTCACTCTCTCAAGTTCTCCTCCCTGTTAATGTCCTTCTGTTGTTCCCCATTGGCCAAACTCAGCTGGAAGTCCAAGGACAAGAGAGCTGATTGATGCCATCCATGCAACTCAGCCTCCTGAGCAATGGAGCAGAGAGGAGGAGGGCATGGTGTGGATTGGGGGAGCAAAGGGGAGATCTACAGCTCTGTCACTGCTCCTTTCACCCACTTTATATCAGGCTCCCCTCTCTTCCTAACTAGACATTTGCTGTAGTCACTTATCAGGTCTGATCATGTGACTTTCCAGCTGTCTCTGTCCTGATCTAGGCCAAATTTTCCACCCCTCCACCCACACTTGCATCGTGAACCCCTACACTGAACTACTTCTAGTTTTTCTCATGCTTCTTTATTTTTGTGGGTACCACACTGTCTGCCAGGAATGCCCTTTGCAGTCCTTGACTACCTGTCAAAATTCTAGTCAGTCTTTACAAACTGAAGTTCACTTTTCTCTGTAGTTTTCTGGTCCCATCCCAGCAGGGTTAGGCACTTTCTTTACTGTCCTCCCAGATCACCCTTCACCTTCCCGTGGTCATACACGTTGCAAAGTACTGTTAACACCAGTTCATATCCCTTCCTCTGCTGTAGGTCCTGGAGGGCTCCTGTGTCTGTCATACTCCATTTGGTATCCTTAGCACTTCCTGTAATGCCTGGTACAGACTTGAGACTCAGGAAATGTTTGATAAATGAACACGTTTTCTGCTTTCAGTTATGCCCGTCTTCCATTAGACTTCCACTTACCCACACACCCTCCATTTGTCTCATCTACCACTCCTCCCTGGCTCTCTACATCCTCATCCCCATTCCAAGTCCTGTGGAAGTGCCTAGAGCTCCCTAGCAAGCCATACTTTCCCATATTTTGTCACATTTGCATCTGTTCCTCCTTCTGCCTGGAATGCCTTCTCCACTTTCCGACACTCTCCAGCTCTCATCTCCCCACCCCCACGTCAGCTCTCCTCCACCAGTATACTTGGCAAAGTCATATTTTTGAAAGACTTACCTTATATGGCATTTCCTCTGTGAAATTTTCCTTGAAAGGTCTCCTTGCAATGCAACAGTTAGCTAATTTTTTACCTCTATGAAATTCCTTACACATTGTGTTGAAGTTATTTATTTGTCACTATTGTCTTTCTTATTTCCAGAATCTAACACAAAGCCTCACACATACAGTATGACTAACAATTGTGTCTTGAATGAATATATGACAAAGCCTCACACATACAGTATGACTAACAATTGTGTCTTGAATGAATATATGACAAATGAATAATCAATGAATAATCAATCAAACCTGAGTCCAGGGTCCCCTGGAGTTGCAGTTGCAGGGAGAAATCATTCCTCTTCCCCTGGCTATTTTTATACAACCTGTGAGGTCCCGCTTGCCTGTGGTACATAGGGGTCGGCCCAGTCACATCTGACATGACAGTGGGGTATAAGTGGAAGTGTCTGACACTACAGAACAGTGTCCTTAAAAGGAAAGGGAGCACTCTTCATTCCTTTTCCCTTTCTGTGAGCTCTCTTGTGAATGTGTGGTTTGCCATTCCAATAACCGTCTTGGAGCACAGGTTGGAAGTCATGTACTAAGAATGGTGGAACAATTCAATCAGAGCCTGGGTCTCTGATGATTGTGGAGCTGCCATATCAGCCCTACATGCAGACTTTTAAATAACAGAGAAATCAAATTTTGTGTTGTTCAAACCCTTGTTACTTTAGTACTTCTGCCATTTGCAACCAAAGGAACTTGTAATTAACATATTTTCTAAATCATTTCTGCTGGCTGAGCCAGAGTCATATGTCATGAAAAAAACTGGCAAATCACATCTTACTTTTCTGTGCCTCCAATTCTTGCTTCAGTTTTCTTTTGTGACTTTTCAAATCAGCTTTTGGGGAGGCACATTAAGAGCCTAAATTTAGATAAACAAGGGCATCACTCTTTCTTTGTAAATAGATGTATGCTTTATTGAATTGCAGAATTTCATCTTACCATGACAGCCGACTTTGAGTTGACAATGTCTATACCTCAGCATCAGAGAAATAGTCAACAGAGATAAGTCTGTACTGCCAAGGAATGTTTTATTTTGATTTTAGTGGAAGCTGCTGCCTCCGTTGTCAGAGACTAATTTACATTTGCCCATTTGTCTCAGTGATATTTACCACTGCTCTAAATCAGTGCCCATAGCTCTCTCTCCAACACCCCTTGATCTGGCTCTTAGGACATAAGCATCCAATGCATTGTAGACCCTTGTCCTTGCTTTTCAGTATTATTTTAATTTTGTTTTTGTTTTTTGTCTTGATTCACATCTCAATAGGCAGAGGATGGACAGCAGTTTAGGAAAAGAGAATCATTATCCACTCCATCCGGCAAAGTTCAGCTTACTGTGTGAATTGGGATTTTTGTATTAGAAAAGCTGTGGAGATTTTTGATTAGATGGATTTTTCAGGGAGTTTTCCATGAGGAGTCAGCAGCCTGTGGTTATGTTCCACACTTATTAAAAGATGGAGTTGTAAAATTGATGTGTATGTAATCTCTTTTCAAGTTTCCATGGCAACAGTGGCAGCAAGTCAGTGAGTAGCTTTTCCATTCTTCTTTCAAGACCTTCAGGCTGTAAGATTGTTTCAGAGAAAAAAAAACAAAAACAAAACCTGTTTTTCCTTTAAAATATAATATATACATTTAAACTCATTCTAAAGAGACAGTTATGAGCTAGAAATATCCACAAGGTGTGAGTTCAGTAAGGAAGTGGTTCTGCTATTAACAAGCTGTGTGACCTTGGGCAAGTCAATTACCCTCTGCCAGCCTTGATTTTTCTCATCTATAAAATACGAACAAAAATATGTCTCCACTACAGGATTGTGAAAGGACTAAATAGAAGGATGTACCTGAACTGTTTAGCACAATCTGTGGCTTGATGAATATTTAGTCAGTTGGGATACAATATTAGGTTGTAAACCTTCAATATGAATGTAACTGGCTTGGTCCTTTTAACACCAGCAGGATCAGTAGAGATGTCTCTTCTATCATTCCTGATATTGAAAATGTGTGTATTTCCTCAATTTTTTCTCACTAAGGGTTTATCTGTGTCTTTATATTTAGAGTGCATCACTTGAAAACAACATGTATTTGGTTTTGTTTTTTTTTTAATCCAGTAAGATAAGCTCTGTCTTTAACTGAAGTCTTTAGTCTATTTACATTTAATATAAATTATTGATATTGTTGGGTATAAATCTGTTTTCTGTTTGTCCCCTTTGTTCTTCCTTTGTTCCTTCTTTTCTGCCTTATCATGAATTAACAAAATATTATTTATTATAGTAGTCTAGGTCCTCTACTGGATTTTGAACTACAACATTTGTATTCTTATTTTTTTAGTGGTTGCTGTAAGGATTACAATATTCACCCTTATTCCATTACCTTCCATCTCATCTTTGTGATATGGGTGTTGTACATTTAATGTCTATATTTGTTACATTGTTACAATGTCACATGCCTTAACGTAGTCAATCATCACTTAAAGAAGTTAATTAAAAATAGTCTTTATATTTAACCACATATTTACTATCTTTGGTGTGTTATAGTCCTTCCTGTAAATCTGGTGTTATTCCCGTTCACCCTGCATAACTTCTTTGATCAATGCTTATGGGTGTGAGTCTACTGGGACCATATTCTCTCAGCTTTCATTTATCCGGTTATGTCTTTATTTTGTCCTAATTTCTGAAGAATATTTTCACTGCACATATAATTCTAGCTTGACCAGTTTTTCTTTAAGCGCTTGAAAGTTTTGGTCTTTGGGTTTACATTGTTTCTAATAAGTCAGACGTCATTCTTAATATGAATGTCATATGCCTTTTTTTCCTCTGGCTGCTTTTAATTTGGGGCTTCAGCAGCTTGTGCCTTGTTTTGGTTTTCTCTGTATTTATCTGCTTGAGGTTCTCTAAGCTGATGACATCTGTTGATTGATGTTTTTATTCTTTATTTTTTATTCTTTTATTTTTTTTATTTTAATGTTTTTTTATTATATTATGTTAGTCACCATACAGTACATCCCTGGTTTCTGATGTAGTTTGATCATTCATTAGTTGTGTGTAACACCCAGTGCACCATACAATACGTACCCTCCTTACTACCCATCACCAGTCTATCCCATTCCCCCACCCCCCTCCCCTCTGAAGCCCTCAGTTTGTTTCTCATAGTCCATAGTTTCTCATGCTTCGTTCCCCCTTCTGATTACCCCCCTTTCTTTATCCCTTTCTTCCCCTACCGATCTTCCCAGTTCTTATGTTCCATAAATGAGAGAAATCATATGATAATTGTCTTTCTCTGCTTGACTTACTTCACTTAGCATTATCTCCTTCAGTGCCGTCCATGTTGCAGCAAATGTTGAGAACTCGTTCTTTCTGATAGCTGAGTAATAGTCNGTCCATTGTTTATATGGACCACAACTTCTTAATCCAGTCATCTGTTGAAGGGCATCTCGACTCCTTCCACGATTTAGCTAT
>NC_048231.1:2052044-2127034 GCF_002007445.2 Ailuropoda melanoleuca
CTACAATTTGTTCAAATATCTCTTCTAGACCTCTGTTTTTCTCCACCCCCTCGGGGATGCTGATGATTCTGTCATTGGAACGTTTCATTGATTCAGTAATCTCCCGTAACCTACATTCCTGATCATGGATTTTTTCGAGTCCAGATTCTATTTTAGCTTTCTCTTCTACTAACCCATCCTCCAATTCGCTGTTACGTTCCTCTGCCTCATTCACCCTGGCCGTCAGAGCCTCTAGTTTTGACTGTATTTGGCTCATAGAATTTTTAATTTCTGCCAGATTCACTCTCATCTGCCCTTAGAGATTCTATATTCTCATTAACATTTTTGTTAATACTTTTTTCAAATGTACACATCATCTTGACCATTGTTACTCTTAATTCTTTTTCTGATAATTTGGTTATGTCCATATCCATTAGTTCTGTAGCAGAGGCCACAGACTCATTGTCTTTTCTTTGCTGGGGGGGACTTCTCCTTCTCTTCATTCTGATGAGGAGAGGCTGCGGGGTTGTCCAGAGCCCAAATTATTGACTGGGACCCAGGCCGTGCGCCCTTGTTTTATAGGGATCTTAGGGATGTGGGCTTCTTGATTTTTCAGCCTGCCTTCTGGGGGAGGGGCCTGCCACACGGATACTCAGGCAACCCTGTTTGGGTAGAGTGTCCATGTCCCCTGCGAGGGGGAATGGGGATGGGCATGCTGTGAGCCGGTATTTCCAGGCTTTTGTTCTCTGGCGGCTTTCCCTGGCTGTTTGCTGTGCCTCTTCTGAGAGTCAGAGCAGCAGCGGCCGAATCTCAGCCTCTGTCTCAGAACAGAGGGATCGTGGACCATTCTCCACTGAAGTTCTGGCCACTTTAACTCTGTTTCTGTTGGTGCTGCTCAACCTTGCAGCATCCCGCATTGTGGGCGTCCCAGCCCTCACTTCCAGGGCCGACGCGCATCTCTGTCCTTTGTGTTTCTTTTTTTTTTTTTTTAAAGATTTTTTTTATTTATTTGACAGAGAGAGAGACAGCCAGCGAGAGAGGGAACACAAGCAGGGGGAGTGGGAGAGGAAGAAGCAGGCTTATAGTGGAGGAGCCTGATGTGTGGCTCGATCCCATAACGCTGAGATCACGCCCTGAGCGTGAAGGCAGATGCTTAACCGCTGTGCCACCCAGGCGCCCCTGTCCTTTGTGTTTCTAACACCGCCAGCCGCCAGCCGCCCCCGCGCACTCCTGGAGCTCCCGGTCTCAGTCTGGTTGCAGTGAGCACACCAGAGCTCCGTTTCAGTCCAGAGGCATGCGCTCCCGGCTCACGGTCTCAGTCTGCTCTCCCGCGGGTGCCGTCCAGGAGTCCGCCCGCTCCCCCATGCAGGTGGCTACTGCTTCCCAGCGCCCAATCACGGCGCCCCCTTCCATTTATCTTCCAATATATGTGTGCGGTTTCACGGCTCCCCGCTTCGTACCTCAGTACTCAGCGCTGGAGATGTTCATTTGTAGAGATCCAGATGTATCTTCCTGCATCTCAGGCTGATTCCGTGGGTGTTAAGGCTGGTCTGGTACCTATCCAGCTCAACTCAGGGGACCGGCTGAGAAAGGGGTCCCCTACTCCTCTGCCATCCGTGATATAGTATTCTTGAGACTGTGAGTAGAGGTAAATCCAGTAACTCCAGCAACTGATGTTAATCCAGTGTCCCCAGTGAGTGGCTGGTGACATCTACCGAGTCCTCAACAGGAAGCAGGTCATGCCTTGCGGGACTCCCCGCCAGCAAGCACACCCACGTTCCTCAGGAAGGCCTCACCGCCCTTCCTGATTGATGTTTTTAATTAAATTTGAATATTTTTGGCCAATACTTGTTCAAATATTTTTATCTGCCTTCTTCACTCTTTCTTCTCCTTTGAGGTTCTAAGTATATATGTGTTAGACTGCTTGTTACTGGCCCTAAAGCCATTGAGGCTCTATTCATTTCTTAAACCTTTATTCTCTCTTTGTGTTTCGGTTTGGATAAACTCTATTGATTTGCTTTCTAGTTTACCAATCCTTTCTTGTTGATGGTCTAATATGTTTTAATCTCATCAAATGAATATCTTTCCTCAGCTTTATAGAGATGTAATTAACATACAATAAAATTTACCAATTTTTAAGTGTACAATTCTATGAGTTGTGACAAATTTATACAGACATGCAGACATTATCACAATGAGGATATAGAACATTTCTGTCCCCGCAGCATGTTCTCTCTTGCCCCTTTTCAGTCCCTTTCCTCCTATGACCCCGAAGTTCTGGTAATTACTGACCTGTTTATGGTACTGTATTTTTGCCTTTAAAAAAATAACAACATATAAATGAATTAAGCAGAAAAGAGGGTTTTTTAATGTTTAACTTCTTTAAGCATAATTCTTTCGGGATTCATGTATGTTCTGGCATGTGTCAGTAGTTATAGCTGAGTAATATGTAGGTGTATGTGTATGAACCTGCCACAGTTTTTCTATTCACCAGTTTCCAGTTTGGTCCCTATTATTTCTTCATGGTTAGAGAGTAGATGTCACTGTCACTTTTGTTTTGTTGGTTTTTTAAAATTTGAGCCATGCTATTAGTTATGGAGTAGTATTTCATTGTGATTTTAACTTGAATTTCTCTGATGACGAATGATGTTGAACATCTTCTCATATGCTTATTTGTCATTCTCATATCATCTGAAGAGTGTGTTCAAATCTTTGACTGTTGTTAAAATTTTTAAAAAATTCTTGAGTTGTAAGATTTGTTTATCTATTTATTTATTCATACCAAGCAGAAGGCCTTTTACCAGATATATATTTGGCAAATACTTTCTCCTAGTCTTTGGCATGATTTTCCAATTTCTGACTAGTGATCTTTATTTTTATTTTTTTAATATTAATTTTTTATTATGTTATGCTAGTCACCATTCAGTACATCCCTAGTTTTTGATGTAATGTTCCATGATTCATTACTTGCATATAACACACAGTGCACCATGCAATACGTACCCTCCTTTTTTTTTTCTTTTATTTATTCGACAGAGATAGAGACAGCCAGCGAGAGAGGGAACACAAGCAGGGGGAGTGGGAGAGGAAGAAGCAGGCTCATAGCGGAGGAGCCTGATGTGGGGCTCGATCCCACAACGCCGGGATCACGCCCTGAGCCGAAGGCAGACACCTAACCGCTGTGCCACCCAGGCGCCCCAATACATACCCTCCTTAATACCCATCACCGGCCCATCCCAATCCCCCAACCCCCTTCCCTCTGAAGCCCTCAGTTTGTTTCCCAGAGTCCACAGTCTCTCATGGTTCATTCCCCCTTCTGTTTACCCCCCTTCATTCTTCCCTGTCTGACTAGTGATCTTTAAAGAGAAAACTATTTAAAATTTGATAAAGTTTAATATATGATTTTTTCTTTTATGATTCATGCTTTTTATGTCACAAGAACTCTGTCTAAATCAAAGTCAAAAATTTTTCTTCTATGTTTCCTTCTATACATTTTATAGATTTAGATATTACATTTATATCTATGATTTATTTCAAGTTAATTTTTGCAAATCATGAAGTAAGCCTCAAGTTTATTTTTCCAGTAAGAATATCAAAGTACCAGTCAGTTGTGAGGAAGACTATCCTTGCCCTATTGAATTGTTTTGGCCCCTTGTTAAAAGTCAGAATGTCTCATTTTCCCTTTCACTCTCTCATATCTTCCTGCTTCTCTTTCTCTCAACACTCACTTCTCCCCATCCATCCATCTACTCATCCATCCATCTACCTATCTCCTCTCTTGGTTCAGGAAACTTTAAGTCTTCATACCCAATGCTCAGCTCTCATAGGCAGAAAACCCTTACCTTTGTTATATTTCTATAATCAGTAGAGGGAATATAACTTGCAACTTTTAATTTCTATCATGTGCTTTAAAAAGTTTAGAGAAGGGACTCCTGGGTATCTCAGTTAAGCATCTGCTTTCGGCTCAGGTCATGATCCCAGGGTCCTGGGATGGAGGCCCACACTGGGCTCCTTGCTCAGCGGGGAGGCTGCTTCTCTCTCTGCCTGCTTGCTGCATCCCCTGCTTATGTTTCTCTCTCTGTCTAACAAATAAATGAATAAAATATTAAAAAAAAAAAGTCGAGAGAACTTTACCAGATCATTGTTCAAGCCCCAAAGCAATAGTTTCCCCAATAAAATCCATCAAGCTACTTTGTCTTTTTAAAAAGACTTAGTTAGTTATTTTAGAGAGAGGGAGAAAGAGAAAGAGTACGGGTGAAGGCACACCTGAGTGGGGGGAGGGCAAAGGGGAGGTGTAGAGGGAGAATCTCAAGTAGACTCTGCACTGAGCACAGGCCCTGTTGGGGGAGGGGGGACTCATCTCACAACCCTGAGATCATGACCTGAGCGGAAATCAAGAGTCAGATGCTTAACGGACTGAGCCACCCAGGCTCAAGTCATCAAGTCATCAGGTGACTTTTTTTTTAATGAAAATATCAGCTGCCCAAATTTTGTATCTCCAGTCTTTATAGCTGTGACTTAAAAGGCAAATAGAAAGAAGTCAAGGCTATATTTTATTTAATGCAAAATAATGCCAGTTGAATTTAGAGTTATGGCGTGAGCTGAGGTGGGAAAGTCCATACAAAACCCGTGTAGTTTTTGAAAAAGTACTCCTTCTGAAACAGTTTGAAAAATTGCTGTGAAAATCTTTTTGACAATTTGAAGGGCCATGATTAGAAAAAAACCATTGCTACATTTCACTAGCATTCAGTTTTTTATGGTGCTTTACTGCCCGTAATTACAGTATTAGAAAGTATCAACTTTAAATATCAAAAAGGGGAGGAGGAAAGAAGCCATCTGGAGTTTGTTTCTGTTAGAAGAAAGATTTCTAGTTGTGCTTTTGCTAAATCTTTATTGCTCATTCAAAGGTTTTCTGTTTGTAAGATAATCATACTACAATACTGTGTATGACCTTTTTTGCAGAGGCACTTACAGTTTGAAAAACACTTTCATACCCATCATCTCATTTTATCCTCACTCATTCATTAATTTGACACATATTTATTGAGTGTCCATACCATGTTAGACACCAAGGATACAGTGATGAGAGAGATAGTTTCAGATTTTATCTATTTGTTGATGCTGCCCAAATTTTGTATCTCCAGTCTTTATAGCTTCCCTCAAACTTCTGATTTAGTATGTCTAACTGATTCAACATTTCCCCTTGAATTTCTAATGTGTATTTCAAAATTAACTAATATGTCAAATCAAACTCACCCCTGCCTCCACACGTCTCATATTAATCCTCTCCTCATTTAAGCTCTCTAGCTCTCTATCTCCATTTCATTTGTTCAAGTCAAAACCTGGGGAGACATTCTTTTTTTTTCCTTTCCGGTAGGCTCTATGCCCAACATAGGGCTTGAACTCACAATTCCTAGATCAAGGGTTGTGTGCCCTACCGACTGAGCCAAACAGGCACCCCCAAAACCTGGGAGACATTCTTGATTCTTCTCTCTCCCTACTCCCCTGCTTGCCCCATGTGTCAGGAAATCCTGTAGCCTCTACCTCTAAAATATATCTTGAATTAAAGCCCTTCCCACTACCACCATTGCTGCCACCCATTCAAAATACCTTTATTTCTTACCTGGATCATTGCTATAAATATCTTCCACAGTCACGTTGCTTCCATTAAGACCTTCTTCAAGGGGCACCTGGGTGGCTTAGTCAGTTAAGTCTCCAACTCTTGATTACAGCTGGGGTCATGATCTCAAGGTCATGGGAATCAAGCCCTGCGTGGAGCCCTGCCTGGAACCCTGCATGGAGCCCACTTTGAGCCTGAGTGGAGCCCCGCCTCCAGCTCCACCTTAGCAGGGAGTCTGCTTGAGATTCTCTCCCTTTGCCCCACCCCACCCCCATTCTCTCTCTCTCAAATCATATCCAAAGAAAACAGAAGTTACCCTTTTACCCCAAACTAGTCCATCTTCTGATCTCATTCAGAATAAAATCAAAAGCCCTTACCATAAATCACTTGTGCTTGCATGAGCCAGGCTTGCCTTCCATCTCCTCCCAATGGTTCCTCACTCTCTTGTCTCCAGCCACACTGCCCTTGCTGTTTTTGGAAAAACCACTCAAGGCACTTGCCCTTAGTGCTCCTACTTCCCGATACACTAGCTCCGGGTATCTGCACATCTCGCTCCTTCCCTTTCTCCAGGTCTCTGTTAAAATGTCATCTCTTCAGGCCTTCCCTGACCCCCCTGTATAAGTTATACCCCTACGATGATCGACTTTGTTCCTTTAAAAACGTTATCCTTCTTTAGAACACCTATTACCATTGGACATGCTGTAAATTATTTGCTCATTTGTTCAAGGCCTAACTTCTCTGTTAGAAAACAAGGTTTTACATGGACGGCACTGGAGGAGGTAATGCTAAGTGAAATAAGTCAAGCAGAGAAAAACAATTATCATATGATTTCTCTCATCTATGGAACATAAGAACTAGGATGATCGGTAGGGGAAGAAAGGGATAAAGAAAGGGGGGATAATCAGAAGGGGGAATGAAACATGAGAGGCTATGGACTATGAGAAACAAACTGAAGACTTCGGGGGGGGTGGGGGAATGGGATAGACTGGTGATGGGTAGTAAGGAGGGCACGTATTGCATGGTGCACTGGGTGTTATACGCAACTAATGAAGCATCGAACTTTACATAGGAATCCGGGGATGTACTGTACGGTGACTAACATAATATAATAAAAAAAATCATTAAAAAAAAAAAGAAAAGAAAACAAGGTCTTAATCTCCTTACTTTACTGATGCATCCCCAGTGCACGGAACACCTTCTGGCACCCAGAAGTCACTAAACAATATTTATTGAATGAATCAACAAATCAACACAGATAAAATGTCCTTACCCTCATAGTCTTTATACTTTAATTGGGGGAGTCAGGCAACAACTAAATGTAGAAGCAGAGTTTGGGGAAGGACTTGGAACTGATGATGTGACATGTATATGGTTGGAGGGAGGGAGATACTTCAGATAGGATATGTCTCGGAGGAGGTGACATTTAAACCAGGACCCGAATAGCAGTAAGAAGTCAGCCTTGAAGCAGAATTATTATTTTTTCACTTTATGAATCCAGAAACCAAGGCTAAGAGAAAACTGTGCACCTTTTTGCCTCAGTTTAATTGAAGTGAGTTTATAATTGCAAGCTCTAACCACAATTTGTTGTCTTTCCTGTTACCCTTCAAAGCCTTTCACAACTGAAGGGGCTAAAATGTAATACTAATGAGAAACAACAAGAATATGGGACCCATCTCTCTGCTGACGTTAGGGCGAAAATCACCGCCCAGGCTAGGCAGATTGGCAGCTGGCCACATGCAGACAGTTGGAAAACATATTTCTTTTTTTCTGTTTCATTTTATATTCAACCTTTGCATTTAAGACTAGTGAGCATGCAGCTCAGCCCTAAAAGAAAAAGAAAGTCCCTAATTGTTCTCACTCAGACAGCCACTTCTTAAAAGTCCTTTCTCTCAATTCCACAATCCAGTCCCCGAGGAGTGATCTCCTTTGGCTGCATAGTACTGAGCTTGTCTTCATGTCTCTGGAATGCTCCAGGATTTCTTTTTCAAATGGCCATGTCATTCTGGTTGTTTTCAGGTCTTCAGAGCTCTCTCAGGCTTTTTCTCAAACACAGAGATACAGTGCAAGGCCAAATCCTCCTGGTTTCAGCCCTGCTTCCTGTAGCAGATGGTAATCCTGTGTCTGAGACACTGAGGCTCCCTTTTGCTTTGCTAATAGCCCGTGAGCCTTTGGGAAAGCTTGATTGATAACATCTTTGGAAAAAAGTAAAAGAAAAACCTACTAAGATGACCTGTTCTGGTAATGGCTTGAGGCCTAGCTTGGAATGTACCCAACAGCAAAAACTTTGAAGAGCAGAAGCAAAAATTCAAACACTTGCTGACCCCAGTGCTTAGTAATTCACCACCTCACTATCTCATGTTTTCTTTCTCTAGCTTTCATTTATATGTACATGACTTGACTAATTTCTAGGCTTGTTTCCAATGACATAATGTAGAAAAGGAGTTGGGAGAGAATAAAGCAAAGAATGCACAATTCCTAGAGTGGGAAATGAGTTTCAGAATGAACATAGGGAAAAGACATTCTTCTCTTTCCCTTTTTTATTCTGTATTTTTGGTGGGGGCGAGGTTCAAAGAATAAGAAAGAATGTTGGCTGATGCTAATAAGATTAGATTAAGGTATTATTAAAGAAGAAAAGTGATTAATAAGGGATCTGCCTGTGGAAAAGAGACAAACGTTTTAGAACCAGAGGAATAAGACATGGTTAAGGAGAAAGCCCAGCTGAGAGCATCCCTATGCACAAAAGCAAGAGGGGAGTGGTGAGCAGACCGCTCAACATCTCGGGTTCTCTGATGCTGGTGAGAAAGAAAAATGAACAATGGAGCTGAACTCACACATATTCAGCATATAGAAATGTAGGGGGTAAGGGGTGAGGGGAAAGACCACTGGATGAAACATCAGAGCAAGTATGTGAAACTCAAATGGGCTTTTCTGATGGGGGTGGGAGGTTACAGGTGGGCCTTTTGGCATGCTGGAAATGATGGGGCTCTGTATGCTTGATGGAAATAATTTAGTGAAAGCACATGATTGCTACATGCAATTAGAACTTGGAATAAAACATGATTGCTGTTGTCATGTTTGCATATGTAGGATTATATTATAATTAAATGGAATAGTAACAAGAGGTGTGTGTAAATTATCTTCCTGGCTTGTGTGAACAGATAGAAATAAGCAGAAGTGAACTGGAGCAGGGGCTGGGGAAGCCCTGTCTGTGGGCTATTTGTGCCAGGAAGCTGAAGCTAAGAGGGAGTTGGCCTCAGGTAAGAAAATGACCAGGATCCTGGCTTTGAATCAGCAAAGGACAAAACTTTTACAGTTTAGGGAGAAGCATGAGCTCTTATGACTCAGTTGAGAGAATTTTTAGAAAATTATTCTGTCTGTGTCAGACTGTATCTTGTCTAAAGCAGCTTTCCCCATGAGAGGTCTGTTCATATTGGCATATAGATTTGATCAGGGAAACACTTCTCACCAACATCCCTGCCAGCTATTGAGGTTCTAAAACTGGTCTTTCTTTTCTTGCTGTCTGTATTTCTTTTGCTTAAAGCTGAACCATAATTGGCTGACTAATTGGTTCATTAAATGTTAACTATTTATTATTAACCCAAGTAATTTGTGTCTCAGGCTGTGAGAATGAGAATTTGACATCCAGAACAGATAGATTTATAATTAACAATTGGTATATGATGATAGATCCCAGATAAGGGACAAGGAGAAAGAACAGTTTGGGGAGCTGGTATGTTGAGTTAGAGATACCAGTAGAACATTCAGCTTGCAGTGTCCAGGAGATGGTTGTATGTACATTTCTAGAGCTCAAGACAGGAATGGATCAGGGATAGACATTTAGGAGTCATCAGATCTGTGGGTGTTGAAACCAGGCCATAGGAGTGAATGAAATAATAGCTGAGGATGAATGGAGAAAGTGAGAAGCTGGTCAAGGATGGGTCATTGTGGAATACCAATTTTAAGGGTGAGTAGGGGCAAACAATCTCAAAAAGAGAAGAAACCAGAGATACAGTAGGAAAAGCAGGAGAGGCTGGTATCAGGAAAGCTAAGAGAAGTTTTGAGACAAAGAGAGAGTGTGACAGTGTCGATAGTCAGATGTCAACACAGTTAAGACAGAAAACACTGAAATTCAAGTGTGTGAGATTTCAAAGTGATAAATGGGAGCACACTGCCAGGTCTGATAGGCATGTATCTCATCTTTTAAAATGACTCAACCCAGTATGATTCTTCCCAACAAAACGAAATTGGGCTGGTCTGTGTAATTACTTTTCATCCACTGCCTCCTGGGACTGTCCATTTGACTAACTTCTGCTTCTGGCTACCAATTACAGCTCCTGCTGTTTTTGTATTTGGATCCCTAGTCATGGATCTCAGCTTCCCCTGAGAGCACCAGTAACGCCCTTTCCATGTAGTGTAGTAAGGACTTCTCTGGACTGTTCTTGTTTCCACCTCCTTCGACAGGGGAGAAAATGAGTCCATCAACTAACAGAGTTGGGCAGCACATTTAGTGGGGCTGGAGGAGCCAGGCAGGACTGACTAACAGTGTGGCAAGAGCAGGTATCCAAGAGAGAACAGTCTCATAGCCTTCATCTCCTGAAAGGCAGAAGGACACATGTGGGACAAGAAGGGACAAATGCACCCAATGGGCTGCTGCCATATGTTGCTGGCCTGGTCAGGGAGGCTCACCAATCTCTTTGTCCTCCTCCTCGAGTGGGTTTGGAGTGGAGGAGTCGATTCTGAGGAGCAGATTCAAAGACAGCAGATGGAACATGGCTATAAAGTAACATAATAAGAATTACGTCAGAATTAATATATCCACACAATATTCCCAGCTCTAGGCGTCTCCTCCTCTTCTAAGGGGGATGCTTGTTCCAGGGATGCACTTATTACTCAGAATGCCTTTGGGACTCTTCATCTCCCTTTAAGATCCCCTTCATCTCCTTCCATATTAGTTTTCTATTGCTGCAAAACAAATTTCTATAAACTTACTGGCTTAAAAGCAGCACCCATTTACTAGCTCACCATTTTGTAGGTCAGAAGTCCTTGTGAGGTTTGGCGGGTTCTTATCTGGAGGCTTAGAGGGAAAAATCAGCTCTCAAGCTCATTCAGGCTATTTAAGAATCCAGTTCAGTGCTGGCTGCCAGCTGGGGACTGTTCTCATATTCTAGAGGCTGCACTCAGTTCTCATCATGTGGTCCCTGCCTTTTCATGAGTAGCGGTGTGTCCAGTCATTCTTTTTTTGAGGGGGGGGGGTTTCATCTCAATTTCTTTTTTTTTTTAAATAATTTTTTATTTTGATATGTTAGTCACCATACACTATATCCTTAGTTTTTGATGTAGTGTTCCACGCATTTACTATTTGCATATAACACCCAGTGCACCATGCAATATATACCCTCCTTAATACCCATTACAGGCCTATCCCAATCCCCCCACCCCCCAAAGCCCTCAGTTTGTTTCCCGGAGTCCACAGTCTCTCATGGTTCATTCCCCCTTCTGTTTACCCCCCTCTTCATTCTTCCCTTCCTCTCCTACCAATCTTCCTGCTATTTCTTTTTTTTTTTTTTAATGTTTTTTTTATTATATTATGTTAGTCACCATACAGTACATCCCCGGTTTCCAATGTAAAGTTCGATGATTCATTAGTTGCATATAACACCCAGTGCACCATGCAATACGTGCCCTCCTTACTACCCATCACCAGTCTATCCCATTCCTCCACCCACCCACCTCCCCTCTGAGGCCCCCAGTTTGTTTCTCATAGTCCATAGTCTCTCATGCTTCATTCCCTCTTCTGATCACCCCCCCTTTCTTTATCCCTTTCTTCCCCTACCGATCTTCCCAGTTCTTATGTTCCATAGATGAGAGAAATCATATGATAATTGTCCTGCTATTTCTTATGTTCCATANCGATCTTCCTATTTCTTATGTTCCATAAATGAGTGAAACCATATGATAATTGTCTTTCTCTGCTTGACTTATTTCACTTAGCATAATCTCCTCCAGTCCCATCCATGTTGCTGCAAATGTTGGGTAATCGTTCTTTCTGATGGCTGAGTAATATTCCATTGTATATATGGACCACATCTTCTTAATCCAGTCATCTGTTGAAGGGCATCTCGGCTCCTTCCACAATTTAGCTATTGTGGACAATGCTGCTATGAACAATGGGGTGCATATGGCCCTTTTCTTCATTACGTCTGTATCTTTGGGGTAAATACCCAGTAGTGCAATTGCTGGATCGTAGGGTAGCTCAACATTCGCAAATCAATCAGTGTGATAGATCATATCAACAAGAAAAGAATCAAGAACCATATGATCCTCTCAATCGATGCAGAAAAAGTGTTTGACAAAATACAGCATCCTTTCCTGATTAAAACACTTCAGAGTGTAGGGATAGAGGATACATTCCTCAATCTCATAAAAGCCATCTATGAAAAGCCTACTGCAAGCATTATTCTCAATGGGGAAAAGCTGGAAGCCTTTCCCTTAAGATCAGGAACACGACAAGGATGCCCACTCTCGCCACTATTATTCAACATAGTACTAGAAGTCCTTGCAACAGCAATCAGAAGACAAAAAGGGATCAAAGGTATCCAAATCGGCAAAGAAGAAGTCAAACTGTCTCTCTTTGCAGATGACATGATACTCTATATGGAAAACCCAAAGGAATCCACTCCCAAACTATTAGAAGTTATAGAACAATTCAGTAAGGTGGCAGGATACAAAATCAATGCCCAGAAATCAGTTGCATTTCTATACACGAATAACGAGACTGAAGAAAGAGNTCACAGAAACAGATACATAGACCAATGGAACAGAATAGAGAACCCAGAAATGGATCCTCAGCTCTTTGGGCAACTAATCTTTGACAAAGCAGGAAAAAACATCCAGTGGAAAAAAGTCTCTTCAATAAATGGTGCTGGGAAAATTGGACAGCTACATGCAAAAGAATGAAACTTGACCACTCTCTCACATCATACACAAAGATAAACTCTGAATGGATGAAAGACTTTGATGTGAGACAGGAATCCATCAAAATCCTAGAGGAGAACACAGGCTGCAACCTCTTCGACATCGGCCACAGCAACTTTTTTCACGACACATCGCCAAAGGCAAGAGAAACAAAAGAGAAAATGAACTTGTGGGACTTCATCAAGACAGGCTTCTGCACAGCCAAGGAAACAGTCAAAAAAACTAAGAGGCAGCCCACAGAATGGGAGAAGATATTTGCAGATGACACTCCAGGTAAAAGGCTGGTATCCAAGATCTACAAAGAACTTCTCAAACTCAATACATGAGAAACAAATAATCAAATCAAAAAATGGGCAGAAGATATGAACAGACACTTTTCCAGTGAAGACATACAAATGGCTAACAGACACATGAAAAAATGTTCAAAGTCATTAGTCATCAGGGAAATTCAAATCAAAACCACATTGAGATACCACCTTATGCCAGTTAGAATGACAAAAATGGGTAAGGCAGGAAACAACAAATGTTGGAGAGGATGTGGAGAAAGGGGATCCCTTCTTACACTGTTGGTGGGAATGCAAGTTGGTACAGCCACTTTGGAAAACAGTGTGGAGGTCCCTTAAAAAGTTAAAAAGTGTCCAGTCATTCTTAAGTGGGGATCTCTCTGACTTCTTCTATCACCAGTCAGAGAAAAGTCTCTGTTTTTCAAGGGATCATGTAATTAGACCTAGCTTACCTAAGTGATCTCTATTTTAAGGTCAAATCTTATTTATATCATCCAAATTCCTCTTGCCATGCAATGTCGCACGGTCACAGGAGTGATGTCCCGTTGTATCTACAGAAAAAGGAATTATACAAAAGTGAGTCTTTAGCGGTCATTCTTGGAATTCTGCCTACCACACTTTCACAGCCTCTTTTCTTTTAAATGCCACCAGAAGTGCCAAATCTTTAAGAGTGAATTGGCTCTTTTGGATACAACCAAAGTGATTTCGTGAATAAGATGGGGGATCAATTTTTCATTAAAAACTGGATTTGAATTCAAAGAAATATAAGTGTCTTGTTTGCATGACCCATAAACAAGATCTGAAAGTAATTTCAACATGGAAGTTTTATTTCATGTTTGATTAGGCTACTAAAAGAGAACACTTTTTATGGGAACTGATGTGTTGAAGAAAAAAAAAAAAAGAAAGAAATGTTTGAACGGAAATACAGTGCAGAACTATGTGAAGCCCAAAATTCCCTTCCCCAGTTTTAGATAAACTGGTCTCCAGGGACCAACATTTATTCACTAGCAATGGAATTTGTGTCTTAATTTCCCTTTCCCTCCCACCTGCAAGTGACACTGGGCCAGTGGAGTAAAATTCTTGTCCAGCTCAGCAGTTCTAAAGGGGAGCAAAGACTCCTGGGTACAATTTGCAGAGATAGCAAGAGGCAGGCTTTTGCAATTCTGTGGAGTTTAGACAGACCGTGCATCTAATATGGGTGGGTGGTCTAAATGATCTGTAGACAGTTTAACTCCTGAGGGTCTCGGGTCCTAGAATATGCCTGATATTTCTGAAATCAACTGAGTTCTGGATGGTTTTCTGGAGACAAAACATTTATAATCAAAAGTGATTTTATTTAAACAAGGAGAAGCAGCTGAAGCTAAGGTCCCAGAGGGAGCTATTTTACTTCAGACTTCCTTCATTTGCCTTTAACCTAACTAACTAAATAAACAAACAACTAAATAAACAAACAAATAAATGCCTAATCATTTTAATTAGTACGTAAGAAACCATGCTCTTGAGTTTTGTAATGTGAGAGAGAGGAAGGACAGGTGGAGAGGAAGAAGGGTGGCTTCCGTTGACCAAACCTATAGGATAAAGTAATAAAGACAAATTAGGAAAACAGCACTAGACCTCAGGCTCAGTGTTACATAAATATGTCAAACTCTGTGATAAAAAGAAAGAAGCAGGATATATATGTCAGAGATGAAATCCATCTCAGAGAATGAGGTGATACAACCCCCATATTAATTTTTAAATTTGTAACTAGGACTTGTAAGACGTGCATTAGGTAGCGGAAAAGAAGAAATAATGACTGATTAAGAAGATAAATGCTCCTTCCAGAGACTAGCTGGGTATAATAATGGGAATGCTCTTTAAAAATTTATGTATACATATATACACATATATATTCATTTTTCAAATTGTTCATTATTTGTGTCTGACTGAATTTGCTCACTACCATCATGCGCTTACATAACCTGGCATTTTCTATTGTATTATCATCAGTGTGCTGGCCCTAAAATATTTTGTCCAAACCTTTATGGGAACAAATTGATTAAATTAAATATTTAATGAAATTAATTAATTATTAAACTTACTAAACTCTTCCTTTTCCCATCTCTTTCCTTTCCTTTCTTTTTCTGGCCCAGGATAAAAATTTCCAAATTTAAGATATCATCCTCTCAGTAACAGAACTTTAAGCTACTCAGTAGGTGCAGAATTTGATCTTGGGTGTCTTTGAAATATGAGCATTAGAACTTAGTTTACCATTACTTTCAGAATCTTCTGTGACCTGAAGATTTAGCTATCAACAAGAAGTGAGGAGAGAAGATAGGATAATGTAAAGATTGAGAATATGGGCCTCCAAATCCAACAGACCCATTTATAAATTCTGGTCCTGCCTCTTCATATCCGTGTGTCCTTGAGCAAATTAACCATTTTGAGCCTGTTTCCTTACCCATGAATTAGGTAATCCATACCCATGGGAATCCATACCCATGAATTAGGTATACTAATAAATACTAAATATGATAATATGTAAAACTAGAGCAGAGTAAGAACTCACATAGTATCTATTAATATTATTTTCCCCACTCTCAGGACTTCAAGTGCAATTATTTTAAGGTTAGGTTTTTAAAACTTGGTGATTTACAAAAAAAAAAAAATCCCATAAGAACTGGATCATTAGGATCTAGTAGATGAATCCTCTTCTCTATGAACCCCATTAACCTCAACCCTGAACTTGAACCTTTGCCTCAAGGGTCTACAAAGAATTTCATCCTTTGTTGCTCTTCTAAATATTCCTTTCACCCACTCCCTTTTTTTCCCTTTAACCACCCACCAGTTCGTCAACATAACACTGACAGTCTTCTCTATTTGTCTTGGCTGATTGATTTTCCTGAGTACCATTAGAGGCATTAGCCTTCACCTGTCCTCATTGGGCTATTTGGTTTGTAATAGCCTGGAATGCTCTTACACTTACCCTTTTGGAAGAGGTTAAGTTAGAATCCAGGCCTTGCCCGTAAATGATCCTGTTAGTTATAATGTCTTGTCTTGATATACAACTCTAGCAAATAGGAAATGAAAAAATGGCATTAAATTCCTTTCTCTGTGGGCATAAACATTCATCTCAATTCAGGAAGCTGAAGGAAAAAGGACAACATTTTGTGTTTTCACAGGTATAACATGTGTAGGTTGTTATGTAGAAAACTGGGAAAACACAGCATAGGTTTTTTTGGTGGCATGTGTCTTTTTTACATAAAAGTGTATTCTTGCATATCCTAGAACACAGGTTGGCAAACCGTGATCCATGGGCCAAAATGGCCTTCTCCTTGTTTAGTAAAAGCAAGTGTTAATTGAACACAGTCAGCCTGGTTCATTTACATACTACCTATGACTGCTTTTGTGCTACAACAGCTAAATTTAGTAGTTAAAACAGTGACCATGTTGGGGGCCCCTGGGTGGTTCAGTCAGTTGAGAGTCAGATTCTTGATTTCGGCTCAGGTCTTGATCTCAGGGTCGTGAGGCTCTGCACTCAGTGTGGAGTCTGCTTGTCTCTCTCCCTCTGCTCCTCCCCCCACTCATGCACATGCGCTCTCTCTCTCAAATGAATAGAAAGAATAGAATAGAATAGAATAGAATAGAATAGAATAGAATAGAATAGAATAGAATAGAATAAGGTAAAATAAAATCCCAGAGACCATGTAGTCCACAAAGATTAAGATATTTGCTCTCTGGCCCCTTACAGAAGAAGTGTGCCAACTCATGTGTTTAAAATAAGATGAAACTTCTGCAAAGTCTCTGTTGTTTGCCTGGTGTGTTTTGCCCATCTGGTAAGAATATGCAGTTTCCTGGGACAGTCTTGTCCAGTGTTATTTCTCTATCACCCTCATATGTATATGTGAGGAAATTCATACTGATGTGATAGTGTATTTTGTTCTTTGGTTTAAAAAATATAGTCCCCATGGGTATGGATGTTAATGTTCTCTAGGAAAACAGAAAAACGGATGTTGGCAGAGGCTACAATGATCACCGTGTTGAATCAATGTGATCATCATCAGTCCTGAGGATTTCTAGGTATTTTGAAAATGTCTGCATACTGCATACTGCAAGCCCGGAAGAGGACCTCTTCATGTTACAACATAGGTGAGGATTTTCATTTTCTTCAGCCACAGAGAAAGCGAGGAAATTTAAATCCGTGACTAGTTCTCCAGCCTCCCTCTTCGCCCATGCCTAAGGCTATAAAAACATGTTTACAAGAAGTATTCTTCAAGCAAACAGGATTCTTGACATGAATTGGGCCTAAAATGTTATTATCTTATACAAGATAACCTGATAAGAGGGCACTTTGAGAGAGTCTATTTATTCCCTAGCATTTTTTAGTGATTGTGGGATTTATAGTGATAGGAAAGGAAAGTCTGTTAAACTAAACCAGATAGTCTAAGAAGAGAAGCAGAGATAATGGAAGAGAATTGTGGAAGGAAAGATAAACTCTCCAAAAGCTTTTTATTGTACAAGGCTTCCAATACATGAACACACAGACAATTTAAATATAGCATTAAAAAGATGAGGCAGAAAAGAAGTCTTGAGCATGTGAAAGCAACCTGAAAATGTGTGAAGATGATGTATCACTTGGAAATTAGTCTTTATCTGCACAGCTAAGTACACAATTATTTCAGGCTGCTCCCAACATAAAATGCCTGCCTTACTAATTAATTAGTTTTCTTATGTTATGTGTCCCACCTTCTCCAAGGAATTCCTTCTGCTGCCATCAGGAGAACAAACTGGAATTATTTTAAGAACTTGCAGCCTACAAAAGTAGAAAGTTATAAAACTTTGAAAAAAAATGACAGCTTGATAAAGGGAGTTGATTTGGGTGTATAATTTTAGATTATGACCTTATCCCATCCAGGAAAACATAGGATTTAGGGAAGCAGTGCAAGCCCAGTTCTTAGGCAAGAATATAAGAATCTGTGTTTTATGGTAGAAGAGAACCAAAACCCAGCCATTTTTGTCTGCTTGGGCTACTGTAGAAAAAATACTACAGACTGGGTGGCTTAAATGACAGAAATTTATTTGCTCTGTGCTGGAGACTGGACATCTAGGATCAAGGCGCCAGCATGCTCGGTTTCTAATGAGAGCTCTCTTCCTGGCTGGCTGGTGGCCACCTGCTTGCTGTGCTCATACGGCCATTCCTGAGTGCATGCTAGTGGAGAGAGATTAGGATTCAGACCCCACCCTTATGACCTTATTTGACCTTAATAATCTCCTAAAAGCCCAGTCTCCAAATGCAGTCACATTGGGGGTTAGGGCACGAACATATGAGCTTTGAGTGGACACACTTGAGTCCATAGTAGGGGTGCCAGCTAGCCTGGCGCTGAAGGATCTGAAGCAAGGAGAGGGCAACTGGTCTGTGAGTGCTGACAAACGGCAAGCTGCTCCTGGAAAGAACTGGCCATGCCAGGCCACAGAAGCAGAGCTGGTAACACAAAAAGGACAGCATCCTTCCTCCTCAACTGTTCTACTCTCTCTCCAGAATCCCCTGCAAAGCAGAATGGAATGTGCAGGGTCCCAGCTCCATCATCACAGCACAGAGTATTAAAGGGAGAAATTGCAACTGAGAGACAAGAGCTAAGTAACCGGTTCAATAATGCTGTAACAAAGACTACTGGTTGCTTATTTTTGACATCTGTTCTTCCTTTCATTCCTAGTAATAGCACCCTAACTTTATTTGGCAGTCAAATTCAGCTAAAGGATGTTTCTTGGCCTGCCTGACAGATAGATATGGTCATGGTCATGTGACTATATTTTAGCTAATAAATGCAGGTGAAATTATTATGGGGGGACTTCCAAGAAGTGATTTTTGGTTTTGATTTTGGTTTTTTGCCCCTTTTTCCATCATGCTGCTCTAATTGTGGATATGGTGGCTGGTGCTCTGTCAGCCATACTGGACGATGAGGACAAGAACCACTCTCAAGGGTGACAAAGGAACTGTGGAACTTGATGACTTTGTAAAGTAACCACACTAGTCCTGGATTGCTAACTTCCAGATTCCTTTTATGTGTATGAGAGAGATTAACTTCTATCCTGCTTAAACCTGTTAGGGCTTTTCTAGTATATGCAGCCCAAACTAATCCTAACAGAGAGGACACTAGGCTAGCTTGAACAGGTAGACCCACCTTGCTTAAATGCTGTCCATCCCTTTCAAACTATTTTCCCTCCTGGCACTTTAAATTTTAGTTGGCTTTGTTACTCAAAGAATTACTAAAAACCCCTTTATTTAGAATTTAATTAAATTAGAAATCTTTCTCACTTAAAAGTGCAAATATTTCTTTTTTTTTTAAAGATTTTATTTATTTTATTTTGAGACTGAGAGAGAGTGAGTGAGCAAGAGAGCACAAGCAGGGGGAGGGGCAGAAGGAGAGAGAGAGGGAGGAAGAAGCAGACTTCCTACTGAGCAGGGAGCCCAACATGGGGCTCCATCCTAGGACCCTGGCTTGATCCCAGGATCCTGGGATCACGACCTGAGCCAAAGGCAGATGCTTAACTGACTGAGCCACCCAGGTGCCCCAAAAGTCAAATACTTCTATAAGGGTGAAGGGAGCGTGAATAATCCATAGCTTAGAATAGATTTATTCAGTCAGATTGTTTTTTTCCAAAGCTGAGCCAAGATCGATTGCTAAGACTTGAAGTATCTTATGGAGATTGTTTGGATGCCTTATGGTAATTGTTGTTTATTGTTATAACTGAGGATTTGGTTATCTTAGGGAAATTGTTACTAATTCTTATAACAAACCTACAAGAAAAGATATTGTTATCCCCATTTTACATGTAAGGAAACTGAGGCCCAGAAAAGCTAAGTATATAGCTGAGGGTCCACTGTGAGTAGTGGTGCCTGGAATTTGAAACACCCTTTCACTACCCCACCCTAGCACCAACCAGACTAGCTATAATTCAATTATATTATGGATTACATAGACTTAGTGAACTAATATGGGAAGCTAACCACTATTTATAACACCATTTATATTAAATCTTTAAAAGATTTGATTTTTAAGTAATCTCTATACTCTATGTGGGGCTCAAACTCACAACCCTGAGATCCAGAGTCACATACTCTACCAAATGAGCCAGCCAGGTGCCCCTGGAAGAATAAATTTTAAACCACCAACTGTGGAGCTCTCTATTATTAGTGACAAAAACATCACCAAAATATTTTCAGTAGAATTTATGGAGTGTCTGGTTCCTTGTTGAATAAGCAATGCAGAATGTACGACAAGCATTTGATACCTAGATTAAGCAGGGATTTTTCCATTCCAGGTGTAATTGCTTTAAAAATGTTATCACCAGAGCTCAGATGTAACTGAATTTCCCTGTCACGGAATTCACCTAACTTGGGCTGATCTCCCACATAGGTGGTTCGCCCGGTGCTTCTCACTGTCAGCACTGCTCCTTGGAACCTCAGCTGAGGCTTCTTTGTGGGTTGGCCTTTTGAGCTCTCCACCCTCACACGTTGTTTGGGACTTTGCTCCTGGCCTTGGTGACTCCTTGGCAGGCCTGGAGACACTCAACTTGTAGCCATCTTCCACATCCAACTCTTGGGGCGTGAGGAAATCTTCGAATCTTACCTGTGTTGCATGCTGGCTTGCAGAATTCAGAGTGGACCAGGGGAGGTATCCACTGGCCTAGGCTCTTTCTGCCCAAACACACAGGCTACCATGTCCACCTCACTGTCGCTCTTCGGAATCGGTGTGAGATGCGCTGTGAGTTAGTCCCTTTAGCACCTCAGGTGGGAAGTGGAGAACAAAGTCCTTTTTCTTTTCAAGATTTTATTTATTTCTTTGTCAGAGAGAGAGAGTACAAGCAGAGGGACCGGTAGAGAGAGAGGGAGAAGCAGCCTCCCTGCAGGCTCCCCGCTGAGTAAGGAGCCCAATGTCGTACCCCGTCCCAGGAGCTCTGGATCATGACCTGAGCGGAAGGCAGATGCTTAACTGACTGAGCCAACCAGATGACTGGGAACAAAGTCCCTTAGCTAAGAGATTTTCAAACTTGCCTGGGGGGTCTTTGTCTGCCCCTCCCCAGCAGGGCTTTCAGCCTTGAGGGGGTGGAGGGTTGAGAAGACCAGGCTGGGAAGGCTCCTCACAAGCATCTCAGAGCTTCTGATTTCTCTCTCCATCCTTTTTTGCTGCCCAGGAAGCGATCTTATCTCCCTCCTGGGCGGCAAGAAACTGTGATTAATCCCTATCCTTCATTATTTCCTACAGGACTCTATGATCTACCCTAGGCTCTGGCTCACTCTTCCATCAAGCCCTTTTAGAAATCAAAACAAAACCACTTCTCTCTCATACTCTTAACTCTCACAAATAAAAAATGCTTTGGTTTTAGACTATTATGCCTGCCATGACTTAAAAGAAATCACTTAGTGGAAGCCTTTGTGTTTGCCGTCCCTGTGCAGCCACGGATGCTCTGGGTCCACCATAGGGAGAGCCACAGGGCAACCGGAATAATTTTCAGAAAGGAAAACCTCTTTTTAAAATCTCTGTGTATTATCCCATTACATAAAATAACAGAAACCAGCTTAAGCTAGGTTAAAGAGAAAGGAATTTACAGGCAGAAACCCCTGTTAGTTCTCATACCTTGTCAACTCCTGTCTTCCTGGGTATAATCATTAGGGAACCCCAGGGCTTCTTCTGTTCTCTCTCCTCCCTGGAGGATTTCTCTCAGATTCAGACCTCTCAAGTCCAACTATACACAAATGACTCCCAAATTCATGTCTCTAATTCAGTGCTCTGACTTCAGCTCCAGAGTCATACAGCTGTCTACTTGATGTTATCCTTGTGGCCGCTAGAACCACTCTCAAACTTGGCATGTGTAGAACCAAAGTCCTGATTTTCCTTAATCCTCCACTTTCCCCCATTCACATTAATGCCTATCTGTCCCTTCAGTTATTAGGCCAAAACATTACAGTGATCTCTTCCCCCTCATTCATTCACACCCCATAACCCAACATTTGTAGATTCTGTGATCGCCCCTGTAGGAACAGAAAATATGTTGGTCCAAATCACCATCATCTCCGCCAGAGTATCGTAGCTGCCTTCCAATTGGTCTCCCTTCTCGTCCAGTTAGAGTTTATTTGCACAGTCATCGGGGTGAGCATTCTAAAATGTGATTCCTTTCGCTTGCTTATTATGATTGAAGCTCTTTAATTGCTTCCCGTCTTGCTGAGAGTGAAATGCACAAAATCGTTATCATTACTCTCAAGCCTCCCATGACCTGAGCCCTTGGCTGCTTGGTCCTCTTCCTGGTCCCTCTCTCCCTTACCTCTCTGCTCCAGAAAACTTACTTTCTGTTTCACAAACTTGCCAAGCTCACTCCTGCCTCAGGGCTTTTGCACTTGCTATTTCTTCCATCTGGAATGCTTTTTCTTCAAATATTTGTATGGCTTACTCACTCACTCCCCCGAGGTTTCTACTCAAATGTCATTTTATAGAGATACCTTTCATCTGTGTTCTTTAGAAGATACTAATTTCGTCCCTCGACACCATACTCCCTATTTTTCCAATCCTGTTTTATTAATTTTCCATTTGTTATACCCTATGTTTACTGTCTTATTTGTTTATTGTCTGGCTCCTCACCTCTCCCACAATGCCCACTAGAAAATCAGCGTTATGAGGGTAGGAACTGTGTTTTATTGTAATGTTATAGTAGTCTCATATTTTTAGCATAAGAACTTATCTGGTTTTTACTAGATGCTTTACAAATATTTCTTAAATAAGAGAAGAAACAGGCAAACAAACAAATTAGGGTATATTAATTAGACATTGCTTTGTGATAGATCACCCAAAATCGTGACTTAAAATGATGACAGTATTATACATCTATGAGTCACATGGATAGATCTACTCATCTGGGTGAGGTTTGGCTAATCTTGCATGGGTTTGCCCATAAATTTGTGATCAGCTGGCAGGTGAAATGAGGACTGGCAAGTCTAGGATATCCTTCATGCTTCATTCACATGTCCAGTAGTTGACTGGCTCTTGACTGGGACTAAGGCTATTAGTGGGTAACATGCATCTAATTACCCTGAAGTCTACACTGAGCTTGTTCTCCTAGGAAGCAGGGGAAAAGAAAGAAAGAAAGAGAGAGAGAGATAGACAGATAGACTGAAGAGGAAGTGTGGAGACTTCTTACCATTTTCACACATTGCACTGTTCAGTCCAAGTCATAAGGCCATCCCAGATTGCAGGGATAGGTGAATTTATTCCACCACTGAGAGGAGCTGAAAATCCCAAGAGTGTGGCAACAGTGTTGGTACAAGGAGGAGTGAGAATTGCTGCTGTTTACACAAATCTTATTGCCGCATAGAGTGTCTTACAGAATCCAAGGAAGGCTTTAACAACCAGGCCTAGGAAGGCTTAATATTCATCTATGAACTTAAGGAACTTCTGTCTCCATTCTGACATTAAAGTAATTCTGTTTCCAATTCCCAGACTCTGAATCTTACAGTTCAAATTCTAGATTCCCAGGAGAAATAACTGGCCTAGCTTGGGTCAGGAGTTCCTCTTGGCCTTTCCCTGTTCCAATTCATATTGGCTAGAAGGAACGATTAAATTTAGGCCCTGTAGATCAAGGGGGTAATTCCCAAAGAGGTGGAAATTATCAGGGAAATTAAAGGAGAATCCTCAAAAGGATCCATCACAGCATCGAAATATAAGTTTTGAAATCCTAAAATTTTAAATTCACTTAAAATGGTAAGATAATCAGGGCATACATGGAAGAGATTTCTCTTCTGGGACTGTGGTGAATTTAATATGAATCTGTAAGAGACATTGAAAATATTTAAATAAATTGAATTACCAAATAGCTGAAGATGGTTCTATGCTAACATGGCATAAAAATTATAGTATTAATCCATATTTCTCTTTCTATCATTTGGATCTATATGACATTTTTCTCATGCTTTGTTAAATAGGCTTTGTTGAATTTTCCTTCAGTATTGAACTTGGCTGTTGGGATCTCTGAATTTATGAGGCAAAGAAAAGAAGAGAACAGTAATGAAAGATATTAAGTGTCTTAGTTTTATATTGCTGCTATAACAAATTACCACAAATTTAGTGTCTTAAAACATTTATTTTCTTATAATTCTGGAGGTCCGAAGTCCAAAATGGGTTTCAGTGGGCAAGTCAAGATGTTGGCAGGATCACACTCTTTCTTGAGGCTCTAACGGAGAATCCATTTCTTTGTCTTTTTCCAACTTCTAGAAACCATCTGCATTCCTTGGCTCATGGCCCCTTATTCAAATCATTCCAACCTCTTCTTCTATGGTCATCACATCTTCTCTGACTCTGATTCTCTTATTACATCATTCTTTCATTTATAAGGGACCCTTGTGATTATACTGGACCCACCAAGATAATCCAAATTAATCTCCCTATCTCAAGGTCTTAAACTTAATTACATTTGCAAAGTCCCCTTTGCCATGTGAGGTAGCATATTCACACGTCCTGGGGATTTGAACCCGGATATCTTTGGCGGCCCGTTATTTTTCCTACCACACTAGGTAAATATGAGACCTAGGCCAATTCATCCTTGGTGATGTAGCTTCTACATCTTTCCAAATATGGGAGGTTGTTACTCAGAAGGTCTTCATAGAACATTGGGATCTTCAACAAGTAGGGTTGTACCTATACATATTTAACTGATTGATTTGCACCCTCATACCCTCAGGTAGAAGAATAAACTAGAATTTGGTAATTTGATATCATTGTGCTATTGCAGAAATAGTAGCATTTCCAAGTACGTATTCATCATCCAGTGATTGTTAAACCACTCTGAAATGCTGTGTGGTTCATAAATTATCCTACAGCATTGGCAGGCAGAACTGCCACTGTTGTCAAGTCTTTAAGACACTCTTTCATTTTTGGCAGGGTGGTTTTGCTCTAGCTTTCTTCATTCATCACTGAGAATCATAATTCTTCATAAAATCTTTAACCCTGCATCTGAATCCTCCCGAGAGACAGCTCTACACAAGCTCCAGGTCAGTGCCTCTGGGCCTCAGTTTCTGGGCCATTATGGCACTCTGTGGGCCCTCAATAATCTTGCAGACAGTTTGTCTGGCTTGAGAGTATTCATTGCAATTTAATTCACATTAAACTGGCCTCCAGGTACTAATGTGGCACTTAGAGGAATCTTGCTAAACTAGTTGACTTTTCACAGAATACCTGCCTTATATAGAGTCATGCATTGCAGAGTATCTGGAAAAATTGTTTACTCCTCCCCTGAGGACTTTGTCCTGCCTTTTAAAATCCACCCTGTCCTTTAAAGGACACCTAGAGTCTCACTCTTGGAAACCTTTCGGTCAAATTCCCATTCACCTAATAGGAGTATTTGGTAAGGTTCAAGTACTAATGATTCTGGTCACCCAAATTTGTGTGTGTGTGTGTATGCATGGTTTCCCCTTACCACCAAGATATTTTCAGACACCAGCTGGGTGTCCTATAGTTCAGCTCAATTCTGAACCTATATACCTGGAGACTGAGCCAGATTCCACAGGTTAAGGGCTCCATCCTACAAGGCTGACCCCCTCTCCTGCCTTCAGACACCATTCCAGGTTATCACCTGTGCTTCTGACTTACTGGCTATAGATTGAAGGTTTCCTTTTTTTTTTAAGTTGTTACATTTTTATTTTATTTTATTTTATTTTAATTTTTTATAATAATTTTTTATTATGTTATGTTAGTCACCATACAGTACATCCCTAGTTTTTGATGTAATATTCCATGATTCATTACTTGCGTATAACACCCAGTGCACCATGCAATACATGCTCTCCTTAATACTCATCACTCCCTCCTTGGGTTCAATTAATTGCTAGAGCAGCTCACAGAACTTAGAGAACTATTTTACTTACTAGATTACCAATTCATTATAAAAAGAAATAACTCAGGAACAGCCAGAGGGAAGAAAAGCATAGGGAAAGTTATGGGGAAAGAGTGTAGAGTTCCATGCCTTCACCAGGTACACCACTCTCCCCAGATTTACTTGTGTTTACCAGTCCAGAGCTCTCTGAACCTCCATCCTTTTGAGTTTTTATAGGAGTTTCATTACATAGGCATAATGGATTAAATCATTGGCCGTTGGTGATTGAACTCAGTCTCCAGCCCTGCTCCTGTCCCTGGGGTGGGGAGAAGGGCTGTGGACCTGAAAATTCCAAAATTCTAATCACGCAGTTGGTTCCTCTGGTAACTAGGCCCATCCTTAGGTAATCTAAGAAGGTTCCAAAAATTACCTTATTAATAACAAAAGACATCTTCATTGTTCTTGTCACTTAGGAAATTCCAGGGGTTTTAGTAGCTCTGTGCCAGAACCAGGATGAAAATCAAATATGTATTTCTAATTTATAAGTCACAGTATCACAAGTGTCCAGTGGGGTGCTTCTCAATCACTTTTGATGGTTGTGGAGCCAGAGGGCAAATGTTGGCAGGTGGGTGGGTCCTGGGAGGATGCTGAGGGCAAGGCCAGGACAGCAAGTCCAAAAGAAGTTCAGTCATCAAGGGAGCAAAGCAAACCATGGAACATAAAATGGCCTGCCAGAAATCAGGGGATTAAGGACACAGGAAACTAGAAGTGAGGAGAAGCTGGCAGGAATGAACAATGAGAGACAATGAATAAACTCTGGAGACAAAGTACTGTATCTGTAGCATATTCTAATGTTCACTTCTAATAAGTCTATGAGGTTAAGCTACATCCTGTTGAAAAGGCTCACATATGCACCACAGTGTTGCTTATAGTAGCAAAAATAAATAAATGAAAAGGGCTGGTTAAATAAACTATAATCTCTATGATGGACTCTTCCTCTTAGTGAAGGAATAAAGATTTGTATGTGCTGAGATGAAAAGGCCTCCAAGATACACTATTAAGTAAAAAAAAAAATGCAAGGTACAGAATATATACATGCAGATAAAGGCGTTTTTTTTCTATGAGAGGTATAGAAGAAAATGCTAGAGGTGGGCACTTCAGGGAGTAATTCTGGGGGTGGAGAAAGAGACTTTTATTTCTTATGTCTTTCTGTACTATTTGAACTTTGTGATCATGTATCTATATTTCTTTTGTTGTTGTTTTTAAATATCAGCAATGGTGATCTAGGATGGGATTGTGGATCTTTCTTTTGGTTTCTTATTTGTACTTCTTTGCTATTTTTAACCCAATAAATATTATTTTTTAGGAAGAAACTATATAAAGGAGCACAGTAAGACAGATATCTCTAAACAGAATTATTTTCCTCCTTTTCTCCACCTTTAAAGCATAATTATCTCTCCTTTGGCACTTGCTTTCTATTTTCCATTTCCCCCCCACACATAACGAGTAAATGCAGTTTCATGACTTGAGTCCAGGACTTTCTGACTCTAAAATCTTGAATATATTTCATATCACTTCCAAGTGAAACCCAATGGAATATTTCATTTCAAGCTTAACTTGCCTTGCAAATTGCTACTCGGTCTTCTCACTCACCCAGGGAAATTCATTCATGGAAGAGAATATTTGTACTCAGAAAGTTATTTATTTTATGTTGTCTTTTCTTTTAAAACTAGAGTCTAATCTCTCTGTGAGCAGGAATATGTCCTTCTTTTCTTTAGAAGGTGAATAGCTCCTCTTTTCTTTAGAAGGTGAATAGCTCCTCATCTAAAGAATACCTTCTTTAGAAGGTAAATTTGTAGAATAAACACTCAAATTTATGCTGAAAAAATGAAATGAGTTGCATGCACATGTGAACAGTAAGTGTCCTAAGGTATCAACTATATGATTACATGTAGTTTTCATCTCTGAAGGGCTGCCTGGATCACTGGTGAGAAGGACAGGATCAATGAGCATTGTCTACTTTAGGATGCCCTGTTTTACACCTGTTGTCTTCATGGAACTTAGCCCTCCTTTTCACTCCCCAAGCATCCTGGTTCAGACAATAAATTAAATGATCACCCTAACTGTGGGTAGCAGTATCTATGCAATGTATTTGTCATCCTGTGCTCTTTTACTTCTATAAATACAAGAATTCAAGGGACAGGGTTCACTTCTAGGGAAAAGAGGCTACACACTAGACATGAGCCATCTGGACTCCAGCAGTGCAGCAGAGATTAGAGCAAAGTCTAGCCATACCAGCTGGAGAAGAATGGAAATCCATCATATCCATCTGATCCAAGAGTAGAAATCCAAATCCATCTGATTACAGATACAGTGGATCTTGGGCAAAATGCTATTAAGATATATGACCTTCCCTGAAGATGAGATTAGGAGTCATTCCAGAACTGGCCAGGATTTAGCCTACAGATTCCAATCTTTGGGATTCCAGATGAAAAATCTCTGGGAAGAAAAGCTTCAGAAATGGAGCATTCATTCTCCAGGGTTTGAATGGCTGGAGAGATTCAAACATAGAAGCGTCTAGGACATCAGCAGATATCCTATGACTCAGTCATTAAGACTAAATAGATTGCAAGAGTTCACTGATCATTTGCATTCAGATATTACAAAGAGAAAAACAACAAGTAATGATTTGGTTTATCATCTCTTTCATAAATCATGGGTGATGAGGTCAGTGATCATTTGTAAGGCAGGTTAGCACTGAACGTGCAAACTCTCCATTGAGTTTCCCTTAGAGTTGATACGCAGACTGGTAAAACTGATGAAGACCTTTGAATCTGTGGGAGAAACAGACATAGGTTTGAGTCTCAAATCTGCCTCTTATTAGCTGTGAGATGCTATACAAATAACCCAACCTCAGAGCCTTAGCATCCTCATCTATGAAGTGGGGAAAATAGGAATGGTGACCACGAAGGGCTCTTGTGAAGATTCAGTAAGATAGCAGAGAGCCCTGCACGTAGCAAGTGCTGAATAGATACCAATTATGTCGCATGTTAAAGACAATAGTTTTTCTTCTGTATTCAGACTGACCTGTGCAATGTCTTATCTCACAGTACTTTCCCAGACCTGCTGTGCCCCTCTACCGTATGTGATGTGAAGTCCTTGGACATGGCAGCTTCCTTTGTGATCTGAGGCTCCGATCAGTGGAGAACAGCTCAGCCTTGCCAGACAGCTGGGAAGTGTCCTGGGTATGCATATTAAGCTGGGAACTGGCCTCAGGGAGAATTGTTTTGGAGATAAAGAGGTTGCTATTTTGGCTTTCTCACAGCAACGATTCACTGATGGCACAGAAAGAGCGTTTTTTGGTCCACTCCCATTGCAGATACATTCCAGCTGTTTTTGGATGAACTGCCCTTGTTCCCCACCCTTAGATAGCCCTAATATTTCTCTTAGGTATATCCTTTCTTCTTTAAAAGGAGGAGGAAAAAAATAAGAATGGGGAAAAAAAGAACGTGTTTTTATGCTAAGAAAGAGGACAGGAAATGTAACTCACCACTCATTCACATTAGTTTGTTCCTCCTCTCTCCCTATACCTCAAAGCTCTGGAAGACATATGTGGCAAAAGCACCCTGTCAGCCACGGACTCATCCCACACCTGTTTTTCTTTGTGACAGCTCATAAAATGCTGCATAATAGTTCCTGTGTAAGTATGAGAAAATACTGAAACAATGTCAAGAAATTCAAGAAAAAGGCAATTGTTCCTCTGGGTGAGGCTGCAATGGTTCCCACTGGACAAGCGCTTTTGCTGGGAGAGCTATAGAGACTGGTGATACCACAGGTGAGTGGTCCTGAGTTAGAAGGTAGGGTTAAGGTGGAGTTAACTTGGTGGCTGCAGCCTTTAGAACTTAATCTTCCCCATTATCCAGTAAGCTAGAGTATTCGTATTAGGAGTATTTTTTCTTTAGCTTTGAGAAGCCAGAGAACGGTCAAGAAAAATGTGATCTCAGTATGCCCTTCACATTCATTCTCTATCCCCTTCTCAGCTCTCTATGGCGGTGGGGCTCAACACTACCTGCAGGCTAATTCCCACACTCTCCTGTCAGTTGGCTTCTGGCTTTTGTGCATTGCAATATACTGGTGAGAGGTTGCAGGTGTGGTGGGGGTGGGGATAAGGGGTGGTGGAGGTGCAGGAGGAAGGGTGCACACAGGGCAGCTCTCTGCTTTGAATGGCTTCTCCAGCAGTGGCTGTGTCTCCCCTTTGGCTCAGCTCCCACTGGACAGGTCTGCTGTGGTGCCAGCTCCCGTCTGGTCACCTTGGCTCAGGGATCTGGAAATTCCACTACTTCCCTTTGTCTCCCCGCTGTTGTTAATCTCTGCTTGGCCTATCTCTTGTTTGGCTTCCAGCCCTTCTATCACTCTTGTAACTATTGCCAAGCATCTATTTCCCTTTAAAAAAAAAATAGAGTGGTTTCCTTGTTGGACCCTGACTATTACCAGTAGATGGCTGGGAAGAAATTAAGTATATTTAAATACTTTTCAAATAATGAATGCAGTGAACATTTGTTACTTGATTACCTTGGAAACAAGGTGACTTGCTTAATGCAAACATTGGGAAGCCACTCATAATTAGACCTTTGCTGTTTGAACAGTGTACAATAGTTTTGAAATTGGAAAGTCAAGGAAAAGGTATTAGATATAAAGTGGAAAAAGATGAAGAGGTTCCCAGTGTTCCCTTTCACCCCATCTTGCAGAGCTCACAGGCACTGCCTGCTATACTCCTTCCCCTCACTTGTTCTCTGTGCAGAAAAAGAGCAAGGGCAGAGGCAGCTGTGGGCAAAGCGTTCTGGAACTGCTTGGGTTCTTTTGTTCCTTTGCCTCAAGGCCTGAGTGAGTGAGACAGATTTATTTGTGCCAGGAAAACTGTATGTTGTGGTAACCAACTCCCTCTTTTCAGTTGGCTCCATCAGGCCCTCAATCTATTGGAGTCTGAGGTTTGAGTAAAAATGCAAAAACGTACTTTCTATTATGATCTGCAGTTTTTCAGAGGAGAAGCCTCATAAATGTTCAATACAGCTTTTATATGTGGGATGCATAAAGTGCAGTAAATATACACACAGCCATTTGTGTTTTGCTGCTCTGAAAAGCATGCTTTAAAAACTAGAGTTTCAAAGTAGCCTACTTGAGGACATTTAATTCCACCTGGGATGTGGGTGGTGTGAGCCTCGCAGCAGCTCAGGCACTGTATTGACTTTGTGCACCTTTAGCCGCAAGGCAGGAATTCACAACAAACCGGCTTCTTAGTATAGTTCCAATAAAATCAGAAGCATCCAGTCCAGTTGTAAAACAAGGCCTTCATTTATAGAAGAAAAGTGTTATATAGAGTGACATTCAGCTGCCGAAGAAGCCATCTTGATTCATTTGATAGCAACAGCCCGTTGGAATTTTCTGGACACTTTACATGTCCCTAAACCTTCAAAATGAACAAAACTGACATGAGTTGTGTTACTTACCTATACTTGTTAACAAAAATGAGCTTATCCCCCACTTTATAAAAATAAAAAGGTAAAAAGATGTATTTCAAAGAATCATTTATGGACTTAAAAAATTATTTCTCATACAGTATCCTTAGAGGCACAGTATACCATACAGTTTGAACAAGGGCTTTTGTAGTTATGCTGCTTAGAATTTTCCAGCTAGTCGGATGCTTCTGTGACAGGATGATTTGTTGAGACATTATTTTTCTTATTTTCCCCTTTTCTCTAGTTTCAAGCAGAAAGGCAGTTTTCTGTGTTCTCTTGACCCAGGGGATGTTCCCATCTCTTGCCAGCAGCCTTACCTCATTAAGGGGATTATGTTGGGGGTGTGAGTGGGGAAGAGCTGGATAAATGTACACTCCTTCTAACTGGCATATTACTACTGTGCACCCTCCTTTAAAGTAAAGCAGGGGAGAGCAATGGCAAACCCCATGACATTGTTTCTGGAACTGAAATGCACAATAGCAGCTCATTGAATGAAGAAAGTAAGGTCAAGAGAAGCTAAGTAGCTTCCTCAAGCTTACACAGATAGTAAGTGATACAGCAGGGACTTGAAGTCTTATAATAAATGCAAAATAAATGTTAAATAATAATGTGTTAGCTGTGACTGTTATTATGATTATCATTATTCATATATGTTAACCCTGTGACCCTGAGTTTTATCCCTAAAACTCAATTTTCTTCATGTATTCCGTGAACATATTGACACTCCTTGGGATGGGGAGAGCTGATATTTGCAGATCAGAAAATCATGCACATTTAAACATAATTGTTGCTTAATGTACTCCACCAATCCTATTCCATTTTCTTTTCCTTATTTCCCACAATCAGATAATACAAGCTACTGTAACGTTTTTCTAAGCTACCATTTAAACCTATCACTTTCTTGCTGTCCCCTCTCTCTCTCTCTCTTTCTCTTTTTTTAAAAGATTTTATTTATTTATTTGTCAGAGAGAGAGAGACAGAGTGAGAGAGAGAGTCAGGGAGAGAGGGAGAAGCAGGCTCCCTGCTAAGCAAGGAGCCTGATGCGAGACTCGATCCCAGGACCCCTGGGATCATGACCTGAGCCGAAGGCAGATGCCCAACAAACTGAGCCACCCAGGCATCCCTTTCCCCTCTCCTTCTTTACCTACCTCCCCATTCCCCATCCCTTGCCCTGCCCCCCCAACACAGAATTCCTGGTAGGTCCGTTGGAGGTAGAAAGAGGTTCCTATTACATTGCTCCTGTCATCAACAATCCTGAAATCTTTTTGTCATTTGGAAGTTTGTTTGTTTGCTACAACAATTGAGAGTAATTCACACCCATAAAATCAATTCTTTTAAAGTGTGTAATTCGGAGGTTTTTAGTCTATTTAGTGTTGTGTAATCATAACCACTCACTTTAGAATATTTTCATCACCCCAAAAGAAACCCTATACAGAGAATATCTGAGAACTGATTATTGCAACTACATGTGGATATGGATATCAGGTAATTTACAGAACAAATACTTTTTAAAACCAGTAGAGTTGGTTGTTTATTTAGGAAAACGACCTAGAATAGAAAGCTCAGGTGATGTCCCAGCAATTCTATCTCTAGCCAAGACTATGTAAACTAGAAGATATGTGTGGAAAAGTTCATAGCAGCATTATTTATAATAGCCTTGAACTGAAAACAACCAAATGCCCATCAACAATAGAATGGATAATTAAATTACGGTATTCATAGAATCGAATGTCACATAGCAATAAAAATTAAAATAAAAACCATAACCACATGCAATAGCACATAAAAATTTAAAATTTCACAAACATAATATTGTACCAAAGAATAGAAAATGGCTGCAGTATTATCCTTTTGATATGAAGCCCCCAAACAGTAAAAATGAGCCTATAGTGTATTTACTATATGTAGTATTTACTAGAGTACAAGTATAAGGAAAAACAAGGGAGTGATTACTATATGTGTCAGTACAGTGGTTACTGTTGGGATGGAATGAGGTGTTTGTGTTTAGCATGGAGCACTAGTGGGGTTCTATTTATTTATCTGGGTAGTGGCTATATAGGTATGTATATTATGCTGTTTTATTAAGCTGTATGTTTACATTTTATGTACTTTTAGTATGTGTATTTTAAATATTTCCAAAGCAAATAATAATAATAAAGGCAGCATGGAGATTCTAGCTGGTTAGCCTATATACCTGATGAGTGGGGTGACCCTTAACCTGATGATAATGATCTGGATATCAGGTAGAGTGGGGAGAAGGTATCGAGGAGCCTCACAGGGCTATCTTCACAAAGCCAGAGCCACCAAGATAGGGGAAAATTGTATATCTCTTTACACTATGCTCCTGACACCTGAGGAGCCCTGCAGAGATGTCCAATAACTACCTTGGCCTGCAGAGGAATGGGTGGGGCTTCCAGATTTCCATCCTCATTTCAAAAGCATCTCTACATATATCTGTTTTATATTCTTTGGTATATAATTTCCATTGAAGAGAGAGTTCTAGTCTTGTAACCCCCTGCTGCAGTGTCTACTAACATTTTAAATGTGTATACTCTTTTGATGAGTTCTATTTTGAGGAATCTATTATACAGAAATATTGTAAAATGTATAAAGATACATGTATGAGGGTGTTCTCCAAGAGATCTTTGGTAATAGCAAAAAAATAGAAAAAACAACTGAAGTGTTAATTAATTAAATATATTATTGTATGTCCACATATGGAGGACTAATAAACCATTGCTGTTGAATGCAGCACAGCCAGAGGGTGCTTCCTGACCCTCTAATAGCCAGTGACTTCTCTTTGTAATGAATATTTTCTAATGCGCCCTTTACTTTTTTTAAGTTATTCTTATTTTTTAAAGATTTTACTTATTTATTTATTAGAGAGGGAGAGAGAGTGAGAGAGAAAGCACAAGCTGGGGGAGGAGAAGCGAGAGAGGGAGAAGCAGACTCCCCACTGAGCAGGGAGTCTGATGAAGGGCTTGATCACAGGACCCTGAGATCGTGACCTGAGCTGAAGGCAGATGCTTAACTGACTGAGCCACCCAGGCACCCCCCACCCTTACTATTGTAAAACAAAATTCATAGATAATATAACCTTAGAAAATTAGTTTTTGAGAAACCAATACAACATTTAAGTAAAATATGAGGAAGAAATGAAAGAAAAGTAATTGTGTATTAATACCTGTGATGATTGATTTTATGTGTCCACTTGACTGGGGCATAGAGTGCCTAGATATATATTTGGTCAATCACTATTCTCTGTGTGTCTGTGAGAGTGTTTTGGATGAGATTAACATTTATATCAGTAGACCTAGTAGAGCAGATCGCCCTTCCTAATGTCGGTGAGCCTCATCCAATCAGTTGAAGGCCTGAGGAGAACAAATAGGCTGATCCTCACCTAAGTAAGAAGCAGTTCCTCCTGCCTGACTGCCTTCACACTGTGGCATGTTCTGTTTTCCCTGCCTTTGGATTTGAATTGAAACCATAACTCTTCCTGGGTTCCACGCCATCTGGCCTTCAGATAAGAACTATGCTGTTGGCTTTTTCGGGTCTCCAGCTCACTGTACAGACCTTGGGACTTGTCAGCCTCTATAATCACAAGAGTCAATTCCTTATAATAAACCTCTTCATATTAATCAGGAGAACCCTGATGAATACAATATCTATTTAATTATGTAAATGTTCAGGCACAATGAAATTAAAAGGTAAAATGATACTGTTTGATGTTTTGAGACAACAGCTACCAATGCAGACAAGTTGCATAGACATGACTCCAAACAAAAGAAAATGCAGAGTTCTCTCAATTTACAGTAATCATATTTTTTGAAAATGCAGGAAATGGATGCATATTAAAACTATGGCTTGTGTTTACTTGTATAACAACATAAGGTCCTAGCCTCAAATAATTGTAAATGGGTTTTTCACCTACATAAATGTCTCTTGAGATATTCAAAAGTCAGGCAGAAGGTTGAACAATTTCTCCTCATGTGGGACTGGTATGAACATTGCCCACTCAATGCCCGTAGCATCCTCCAATTATTTGAAACCCAAAGCACCTTCATGTGTTTCTATGTGGGGCAGTTCAGCCTCCCCTGAGAATCACTGATTCTTATGGAAACTTTCCAAGACAATAATTGTGTGTGTGTAAGTAATTATGTGCTGTATTAGTTTCCTAGGGGTGCCACAACAAATTACCACGGACTGTGTGGCTTAAAACGATAGGAATGTATTCTCTCACTATTCTGGAGGTCACAAGTCTGAAATCGAGGTGTCAGCAGGGCTGGTTCCCTCTGGAGGCTCTGAGGGAGAGTCTACTCCATGCCTGTCTTCAGGTTCTGGTGGTCGCAAATAATCCTTGGTCTCCTTTGGCTTATGGAGGCACCATTCCAGTTAGTGTCCTCATCTTCACGTATCTTTTCCTCCACATGTCCGCATCTTCTTTTCTGTCTCTTATAAGGTCAATCATCATTGAATTTATGGCTCTCTCTAACCCCAGATGATCTCATCTCAAGATCCTTCCTTACCTTTGTCACATCTGCAAAGTCCCTATTCCAAAATAAGATCATATTCTGAGGTTCCATGTGATGTGAATTTTCTGGGGGCACTATTCCACCTGCTACGTATACCTGCAAGTATATATGTAAATGCATTAAAAGGTCACGAAGAACACACAGCAAACTGCTACATGATACAGATGTGAAAAGTTTCTGACCAGGCAAGGGGAAATGAAGGCAACTTACACTTTTTATTCTCACTTCTGAAATTAATTTAAAAATTTTTAAAAATTAACAAATTAATATTAGCTTATTAGTAGTTTGTTCTAGTCTAATAACTGTGACCATTTAGGAAATCTCTCTGCCATAGTCAAAGGACACGCAGGTTGTAAGGAGATATGCTGCAGTCTTTTTTCTTACTAATGGCTTCTCTGCGAGCTATGTAATTAGAATTAAGCTTTGGTGTAGAGTTATTGTTTTGTATTTTTATGCTTTGTGTGTGTTTGAGGGAAAGAATCTCCAACTCGCTGAAGAGAACACGTTGTCCCAACCGTGGGGAAGAAAATAAAACTCTGGCTTTTTAAAGGGACAGCCACAACTGAAGCAAGAGCCAGCTGGTATTGTCACAACAGAAGGGCAACCAGTTCTCCAGTGGTATGACCATAGTTGCCATTACTGGAGTATCCCAGCAGAGAACACATGTGAAAAGGATCAGTTTTCTTTGGAATTTGTAGGTAAGAAAATAAATTCCCCGGGGCGCCTGGGTGGCACAGCGGTTAAGCGTCTGCCTTCGGCTCAGGGCGTGATCCCGGCATTGTGGGATGGAGCCCCACAAGGCTCCTCTGCTATGAGCCTGCATCTTCCTCTCCCACTCCCCCCTGCTTGTGTTCCCTCTCTCGCTGGCTGTCTCTATCTCTGTCAAATTAATAAATAAAATCTTTAAAAAAAAAAAAAGAAAGAAAATAAATTCCCCATACCAATAAACCAGTACAAATGCAGGATAGGCTGGTTTAGAATTGGGACAATCAGGTGGCATCACTGGGAACAGAGAAAATTTTAAATTGGCAAAGGGACAAGCATGCAGTGCTGAGGCCACTATTCTCTTTGAGTTTCGGAACTAATAGATTTTTCATCCATGGTTCATTTCCTGCTTATCTGTATATTGCAGCACATACCTCCCCCTATCAAAAGTGACTTCAAAATAAACACATACAAGGGTCATTTTGCAATCAAAGTTACAGGTACAAGGTGATGCTGAAAGGCAAATATATATTCTGGGGATCTTGATTTGCTTTCAATTTTCTATGCTTTGGTGCATGAACGATGTTGGGTTATTCTAAAATCATTTCCAAGGAGTCTTTTAAAAATATTTAAGCTACAGAGTTCAAAGTGCATATACCATTTTAATTCTGCTAAAACAAACCATAGCCATGTGAACTTAAAAAGATCTAGGCTTTTATTTTGATGTTGATTATTTATTCAGAAGTCAAATAGTCATCTATTTAATCAAAGGGCATTTGCTTCAAATTGCTTCCATCCATTGTCCTTACCATGAAAGACTGATTGTGCTTTGAACTAGGCTCCTTTTTTTATGGGAGAGATAAAGAAAAATTCTTATAAAAGAACATACACATCAAAGAATCAGCTCCCTAAAACATTTTCCTTTTATACATGTTGGCTACATGCCTACATCTGTTCATAAATTGATATGTAGTCTTTTTAATGCACATTTGCCATTACTAAATGTTACCTCCTTCAAAGATGAAAATACCAATAGATTGGAAAATGAACTTGAGATGAGGAATAGCATAGAAAAGTCTGTGCCTTATGGCTTTGTATCTTTGCATGAGGCCTATCATAATCTTCTGTTTAATCTGAGATTGAGTTTTTAATAATTTATTAGCAAATAAAAATATAGTGAGAAGTGGCCAAAACCAAGATATGAGAATCTACTAGAAGTCTGGGATTGACTACAATATTTAACAAAAACACTTTAGTTAGCCCTTTTTTGGTTATGTCCCATGAGACTCCAGATCCTCATCTTGGGTAGTAGTTGAGATAAAAGATAAACATTGTCCACAAACTACATGCAGGAATGCAAAACACAGGAATATTTATTATATTTTTCCCTTCTGGACAACCCAGGAGAAGGAGAATTTTGAAAATTGATACTGAAATAAGAAATGGATGGGGGAAAGTTCTCAGGAAGAGACAAGTGGGCAAGGGGGAGGGTGGAAAAGCCTAGTAAGAGATTCCTTGTAGCAGAGAAGGGTCAGTGGACTTAGGCATGATAGCATCTAAAATTAAAATTTAAGTGTTTCATGTCTCTGTCTTGGAATTTTCCCCATTATCACCAAGGCTTTCATATGTCAGATAGCTGTCATAGCACTGTGATAGTACCACTTTGGGGAATAAAGTGAGATCTTTAAATTTGGGGCATAGATGCTAAGAGAGCATTGAGGTTTTCAGAAGTGGTAAGATCACTAGAGGAGACAGATCACTTAGACAGGAGTAGGAATTCAAAACAAAAGGAGACATTTGTGCAAATGCTCTAGTCTGGGGATCCTCAGAAACACTGGCAAAGGACACGTGTAGAGGATGGAATTACACTTGTCATATCAACACTCAGTAGGACTGCTGAGGGTCACAGTTGACTGATGGCTTCCAGCTGCCTCACCTAGAGCCACATGGCACTCATACCCAAGCCATGCTTCCCACGGCTGTTCCGGGCCAATGACTAAGCCAATGTCTGAGCACGGTGTGGGTACTCGGGCTGGGCCATGCCTCCCTGCTTTGGGACTCCTCTAGAGACAGTCTTCTCTAGGGCCCTCCATCATCCCTGCTGGGACTTTCTCTGAACTCCACTGAGGTCTGAACTTCTTCCTACCCAGTCCTTCTTTCCTCTCTCTGTCTGCAGGAGTCAGACCTGCACTGCAACCTGAAGGTGCTCCATACCTACTCCTGCTCCCTTCCCCTCATCCTTCCCCCAGGAAATCTCTTGCATGGCTAACACACCTGAGTGTCTGTGTTTTGAAGGACCTGAACTGACACAGGTGGTACCAAGGGTTGGGTCTGAGAAAACTGACAGTAAGACGGGGCTTGGGACTGGCTCATTCACTGGCTGGCCGGCACAAAGGACCCTATCCTGAGTAGAATGTGGAGGGCATGATATTGTCAATGGCACAAGATAAGAGCCCGAATGCCGAGGATTTTTAGAAAATGTCCCATTAGAGAGAAATGCAGTGATTCTGGCATGTGAAAGATATCAGGGAGCAATGCCTACAGGGAGTAGAATTGCCTTATTTTTAATAAGCTATATTGATGTCCTTTGATGGGATAATGAGAAATTGAGGGCAGTTAACAAACCATTAAAGGCTAAGTGTGCGAGCCAGAGGGCCTCTGACAGCTTAAGAAGAGCTCTTTATCTTCTCAAATGGCAGAGTAAAAACAGCTGAGCCCCAGAAAGAGGCTATGACAGAGCCACAGAACTCTGGTGACATTGAAATGTTCAGACTAGGCAGGTCTCATGCTGAGGTCAGGGCCTTGGCTGGCAAACCCTGGCACCCCGAGCTCTCAGGGCTTGCCAAGGTGGCCACCGTTCCCTAGTAGGAACTATCCCTCTTCCTGCCTGAAGCTGCTATTACAGAGACCTTTCCCCTGCAAGGCGACAGGTGCCCCCCATAGGAGCTGCTCCCACCTCCTCTCCTGGCTGCCAGAGCGATGATCAGGGTTACATCTTTGTGTGACCTGGTGGGGATGTGCTGGGCCTGATGAGGAAGGGAGGAAATTACACCCTGAAAGAGTTCTAAGAACTGGGTAACATGTACCATTAAGAATGAGGGGATTACGGGGCACCTGGCTGACTCTGTTGGTGGAGCTGCAATTCTTGATCTTGGGGTTGTAGGTTTGAGCCCCAAGCTGGATGTAGAGATTACTTAAAAAAATTAAAATCTTAAAAAAAAAAAAAAAAGAATGAAGGGATTACCCCTGGAATTGGATTTAGAGGGTGCTTGATCAAGAGGGTTGGAACGGAAGAATATTTAAGTGAGAATTCACTGACTTTGGAGGCTCTGGTGAGGCCCCAGGGGATCAGGTAAACTCACTCTTAGAAGACTAGAGATGGCTGATGCCAAGTAAAGTGGAGAGGCCTGAGTTATTCTGGCAAACAGAAGAGGAGAGCCAAACAGAAGGAAGAGGCTGCTGGGAGTGGGCATGCACGCACGGATGTATTACGGAAGGCCAAAAGGTCGGATGTTTGAGCAGCTGCATCTTCACCTTTGTTGGTCACACTGAGACCACACTTCTCCTGGGTTACTCCCAGGTAGTCGCTTAGTGTGGATACCACAGCTGAGCCTGCCCAGCACTGGGCTCCTCTAACAGCGATAGCCAAGACTCTCTCAGAACTGTACTGCAACTTAGGGTCTCACTAGCCAATCTTGCTTTTCCTGCTCTCATTTCATAGGTCTCAGACCTGCACTGGGCCCCCAGGGCTCTCCCTACCTATTTCTGCTCCCTTCTCCCTTCATGTTCACAAGCATTTCCACCAGTGAATCTTTTGCATGTCTAATCTCATCTGGGTCCGCTTCTTAGACGCTGTGAGCCGCCGAAGCATGCAACTCTGCTACATGTGGCAGTTTTATTGGGTCCTTTACTTCCTGAGTCTGCATTGCACTTCCCTGTTTCCTTGAGTGTCTAGCAGTCTTTGTTGAAATCGGGCATTTTAGATAATACATTTAAAGCAACTCTGGATTCTGATTTTTCTACCTGCTGAAGATTTTTATTGTTGCACTTTTATTTCTTTGTCGGATGATTTACCTGGCAAGGTCTGTGAAATCTGTCTCCTCTGTGGTTTGTGACTGCTCATGTCTCTGTTTCATGCTTTTTTTTTTTAATAGTCTTGTTTTTATTTTTAACCTTGCTTCTTTAAAGTCACCACCCCTGTGTCTGCATTGCTTCGTTTAGACAGAGGTTGGATAGAGGTAGGACTCAACCATGTCAAGCCAGTAAGGCTTCTGTTGTCTGCTGGATGAATACGTACAAGGGTAAAGTGGGTGACATTCAGAGTTCATGCCATTTTAAAGTATGCCCGGGGTTCTACTCTCTGCCAGGCCTTTTTGTGTCTTCTATGTGCATGAGCTCACTTCAGGGACAGCAAGGCATTGTAACTGCTTTGGGTTTTCTCCAGTATAAGCGGCACATACACACAGACAAGTAAGAAATATGCCTTCTCCACCAATGACTACAACCTCAGGCTAGCAGAGCTGTGAGCCTTTCCTACTCAACTACTGTTGTGATTGTCACTTTTACCAATAACACCGTTGGGTGCGGTCTTTTTCCACCACATCGCACTAAGCAAGCCCCTTCACCTGTCAGGGAGAAGCTACTGGTCCTTGTGACCTGCTCTGCCTTAGAAAATTTTCTTGCCAACTGAGCTGGGGGAGGAGGGAGAAGTGGCTCAAGTCCAGAGCACCACAGATTCCCTTGTTCCCACTTGGGAAGTTAAGCAGAATTTCAAATATAAATGCTTTTCAGATTGTTGCATGCTTTTATTAATTTTCAGACTGTTGAAAGATGATTTGTTTGCCATTTTTTTTCCAGCTTTATAGTTGCTTTTCAGGGAGAGGATTTGCCAATCTCTTCACTTGGCTGTAACTGGGAATTCCATCTCTACAACAGCTTCTTTGTGTGTGTGTGTGTTTATTTAAATTCCAGTTAGTTAACGTATAGTATAATACTAGTTTCAGGTGTACAGTATAGTGACTCAACACTTCCATACATCACCTGGGGCTCATCACAAGTGCTCTCCTTAATCCCCATCACCTGTTTCACCCAACCCCCCCCCACCTCCCCTCTTGTCACCATCAGTTTATAGTTAAGAGTCTAATTCTGTAGTTAAGAATCTGTTTCTTGGTTTGCCTCTCTCTTTCCCCCGCCCATGATCATTTGTTTTGTTTCTTAAATTCCACGTATGAGTGAAATAGTATGGTATTTGTCTTTCTCTGACTGCCTTATTTCACTTAGCATAATACTCTCGAGCTCTATCCACATTGGTACAAATGGCAATATTTCATTCTTTTTATGGTTGAGTAATATTCCATTGTATATATTATATATATGTATGTATATACCACATCTTCTTTATCCATTCATCTGTTGATGGATATTTGGGCTCTTTCTATAATTTGGCTGTTGTTGATAATGCTTCTGTAAACATTGGGGTGCATGTATCCTCTGGAAATAGTGTTTTTACAAATTAATGATTTTACTAATTCAAAGGGATACATGCACCCCAATGTTTATAGCAACATTATCAACAATAGCCAAATTATGGAAAGAGCCCAAATGTCTACAACAGCTTCTTAACTGTTATTTCCAACCCTAGCCTTTCTCCCCTCCAACTCCAGACTGAAGTCTAAGTGATCATTCTAAAATATAAATATGACTGTATCTCATAATTTAAACCCTTCAATGGCTTTCCATTTTCCTTGGCATGAGATCCTTATAAGACTCATAATCTGGGTTCTGCTTGCTTTTCTAGCTTTCTTTTTACTACTTCTCCCTAGAAGCCTTTGCTCTGACTGGACTAGACATCACTCATGCCACACTTTCTTTTAGCCATGGGACTCCGCATATGTCCTTTTCCTTGCAACACTCACAACCTACCTCCAGCTCCCTCCTCCCCCGAATGTCCCCCAGCCCCAGGTTTTACTTTCCTGACTGACTGTTACCCTTCATATTTCAGCTTAGATATTCAGATTTCAGATTTCAGTTTCCTTCCAGGATCGCCCTTACTGCATATACCCCTCTACATTCCAGGTTTGGTACCTTTGATCTGTGTTGCCATCACTTGCCACATTTCCCCTATTCTAGACTTGATCATGCTGCTGATGTCATTGCTGTTTAATGGTCTCTTCCACTAGAATATAAACTCCATGGGGCAGAGACTACAGACGTATGTTCATTGCTGGAGTCAGCCCTGAGACCAATGCCAGTTTGACTCTGCAAAACACTTGTTAAATGATAACAAATGAGGAGTCCTGCTTAAATCAGGAGTCTACAAACTCTTTCTGTAAAGGGCCCAATCATAAATATTTTAGGCTTTGTGGACCATCAAGTCTATTGCAACTGCTCCACTCAACTCTTTTAGCAGTCATAGAAAATATAATGAATGGGCATGGATTTGTTTCAGTAAAACTTTGTAAAACCTGGTGGCTGGCCCATGGGCTGTTGTTCATAAACCTCTGAATTAAATGAATGAATGGTAGGTGATTATGAAGTGTTTCAATGAATTAATGGAACTCTAACTTGTAGTTTTTTTGTAAATAATTAAAACCCATTTTCTCTACCTTTGGTCTAAGGAAGAAAAAAAAAGTAATTAGCATTTTCCACATAATAATCCACAATCAGAAATAAAATTATGTCCTTTTATATTTTAATACAAAAATGATCTCAGGGAATGTTGGGTTCTTCTTTGTCTCTCTTCATTTAATCTTTCTTTCTTCTCTTATTTTTCATTATTTCACATAATCCAAGGCAGAAGTTTAAAGAAAGAAATCAAGATAATTAATTAACATGGTTAAATGACAGTTTATACAGTGTGATGAACATAGCTGTAAAGAAATATGTGAATTAGGAATATCATTGGAAAATGATAATTTGATGTTTTGAAGCTCCATCTATTTGGCATTATATCCTTTTTCTTCCTTTTATCTACTTAATAATACCAGGTTTTACAGTAATACACTTACTTTTTAGCAGTGTAGTCCATTAATTAAAAGAGAATTGGTGCGTTATTAGATTGTACTTGCTCTTTAAGAATCATTGTATTCTGGGAGCACCTGGGTGGCTCAGGCAGTTGAGCTTCTGACTCTTAATTTCAGCTCAGGTCATGATCTCAGGGTCATGGGATCAAGCCCGGCGATGGGCTCCATGCTTAGTGGAGAGTCTGCTTGAGATTCTTTCTCTCCCTCTGGCCCTCCCCCTGCTTTCTCTCTCTCAAATGATAAATAAATAAATCTTAAAAAAAAAAAAAGAATCACTGTATTCTGTTCTATGACTTTACATGTATAATTATGAAGAAAACATACTTCAGTTAGAAAACATCTTTATGACTACTAACAATTACATTGTCATTACTAGCTATAATAATAATGTTATATTATTGTGGAGACAATTCATTTTATTCCTTATAAAACTGAATTAGTATTTCCATTTTTGATCACGTATTAGGCATTTGCCCTAAATATATAGAAAGGAACAGAATATTGGAGTCAATGAGTAGCATCTGAATATACATTTAGTTTGTAAACTTAAAAAATTAGCATTCTCTGGGACACCTGGGTGGCTCAGTTGGTTAAGCATCTGCCTTCGGCTCAGGTCATGCTCCCAGGGTCCTAGGATTGAGTCCCAAATAGGGCTCCTTGCTCAGCGGGTAGTCTGCTTCTCCCTCTGCCTGCTGCTCCCGCTGCTTGTGCTACTCTCTCACTCTGACAAATAAATAAATAAAAATCTTTAAAATTAAAAAAAGTAAAGCTTTTACAAAATAAAATAAAAAATTAACATTCTCTGAATTCACTTCCAGGTTGTGTTTTATCACTTAAGAAATGAGACATCTTATTCCAGCTTTTTATTGGAAATTTTTTTATGAAATAAAAATTGTTGGGGTGCCTGGATGGCTCAGTTGTTTGAGCAACTGACTCTTGGTTTTGGCTCAGGTGGTGATCTTGGGGTCATGAGATCAAGACCCATGGCAGTCTCCATGCTCAGCAGGGAGTCTGCTTGAGATTCCCTCTCCCACTCCCTCTTCCCCTCCCACTGGTTCTCTCTCTCTTGCTCTCTCTCTCTAAAATAATAAATAAATAAATCTTTAAAAAAAAAGAATAATTGTTCTCAACTACTTCTTAGAATTTCTCAAAGTATTCATTTGCAACCTTTTCTATTAACGAAGCATACAGTAAGAGTTCATGTAACAGGGATATCTTTATTGATGTAGAGAAAAAATCTGATGTTATATTTCTGAAGTCATCTTTTACTCTTGGGGAATTTTAAGAAAAGATTCAAGGGAACAAGGAGAAATTACCTGGATAATCTTGCCTCTAGCAATCTTAGGCAAAAGGCCAAAAGTCTTACACGTTTACCTCAGGCACTTCAAGATCCACCGATTCACAATAGGTGGCTGAACTGATAATTTGTTTTGTCTTAGTGGTTCATTTAATTGTAGTCATTAAAGCTTAGTGAAAGACTGTTCTAAAAACTCAGCAATTAGTCCTGGGAAATTGCATAAACAAAAACTATTTATCTCAGTGTGAAATTCAATAAATACCACATTAAGGGTAAGAGTTTCTAATTAAAGGAGGGCCACATGTCTATACCTTCACAGGAAAGGTATCTGAGAACCAGTTGGAACTGAATCTGTGTAAACTCAGGAACAGACAATGCATTACATGCAAACTCCTTCTTCTAAGTGAATTTGCACACAAATTGAGATAATGTTCCTTATCTTACAATGGCATTTCTGAAATCTCTATTTTAGTAGATGTTACTAAAAAAAAGGAATTCTACGGTCAAATACATTAGGATATTCCGTATTAAACAGAATAACGTAGTTGGCTTTATTTCCTAGGGGACTTTTCTGATCTTTGAATATGCTAGAATGTACACTAGACTGTCTGGGAGTGGAGCATAGGATTTTGCAAGCTTATTCCTGTGGAACTCCATTTTCCTCTAAATCTCTATTAGTGTGATGAGGAATCATTCCTTTAAAAAAATAAGATTGGAAGAATTTATAACATGACTTTTTAAATGAACTAGTTATCACTTTTATATTCTATCTTCTTACTTTTTGGAGCACCTTTAAAAAGTAATTTTGAACTTGAAGTTGTAAGAATAGTACAAAGAACTTTTATTTATCCTTTGCCTGATTCTTAGTTTGAACATTGCATTTTATTCCCTCTGTCTCTCTCTCTCTTCCTAGCTCTCTTTTCTTCACCCTTGTCTCTATCTATGTAGCTAGCTGCTTACCTACCTGCCTACCCACCTACCCACCTACCACTATTTTGTCCTGAATCATTCGAATGTGGTATCTTTTTTACCCCAGTGCCTAGCACCATGCCTGAAACATTGCAGAGACTCTTTAAATGATTGATGATTAGTGAGTGAAGCCTTTTAGAATGTTACCTAAACGAAGCTCATTTATAAAAGGCCATTCTGGAATAACTATTTAAATGTCTTTATTATGAAAAACCAGTGAATCAATTTTAAAAGTCAGAAATACCACCTTACTATTTCTTAACAATTGCAGCATTTGGAAGTTTCCTAACCAAGAATCAGAACAAATGCCTGACTCTGTTTTCTTTTTCTGAATTATGAATGAGCTCATGTGATGAACCAAAGCCAGACAGCTTGCCTTCTATTCCAGTTCAGGATGAATATGTCCAGCCCTGTGGTCTCAAGCCAGCTGGTACACTTACTTATTGAATAAATTAAAATCTACACAACCCACTGAAAGAGACGCTGAATTCTGTCAGTTGGGTCTTTTCTGTGATTCTTTCCTCAGTATATAGCCCTGCTCTCTCAGCTTTCTCCTTCAGTTTTATTTCTCCATCCAGAATAAATTTTCTCTAGTATTGGCATATTTAAAGCTTAGAGACTGGCTTATTGGTACCAAGAAAAACCTTCTGTTAACATGATTACATTCAATCAGTTAGAACTTTAGCCTCTTTCTAATCAGTTTGGAGAATAACAAGAATGTTCAATGTGCAAAATAGAGGTTAATGGACAAATAAAATGTGATTTCTTCAATTTTAAGAATGCTAAATGCTTCTACTTACATGAAGGGCCTAAAGTAGTCAAATTCATTGAGACAAAAAGTAGAATGGTGATTATTGGGAGTTGAGGGGAAGAAGAAATTAGGAATTATTGTTTAATGTGTAGAGATTCTGTTTGGAAAGAAGAAAAAGCTCTGGACAGAGAGTGATGATGCTTCACAAAAATGGGAATGTGCTAATGCCACTGAACTGTATGCTTAAAATGGTTAAAGTGGTAAAATTTTACGTAAATTTTACCATAGTTTTTAAAAAAAGAAAACTAAATGCTACTGAAAAAAATACCTATTTGCCTATAGATACATAGCATCCTTCTGGTTTTTGAATCCATGCAATTATGGTTCTATTTTGCCTACATAAAATCAAATTTCACAAAATTTGTATTTTTTATACAATATATTTACTTGGTAATTTTTCCGCTTCCAAAAGAGAATTTAATGGAGGACATGGGAAGTGAGCATCATTTGGAGCTTTCAAGTGTTTGCTGGCTGGCTCATGCATGGGAAAAACAGAACAGCCTGGGAAAGAGCAGAAAGGCTGACATTGGGAGGTAATGAGACTCTCACCAAGAGCTAGGCAAGGAAGGTATTTCTTGGAGTAGGTATGGATCAAGAAAGAGAGTGGACCTGGAATCACATAAAGTGAGGGACTCCAACAGCAATAGTCTCTGTTGGAAAAGTCTCTGTGAAGAATGGAACGTGATTTGTAATTTCTTTGAGATATTGAACTTTTTCTTCAATTGTGTCTTCATTTTAAAAGCTTCTTTGTGGGGGTGGCTGGGTGGCGCAGCGGTTAGGCGTCTGCCTTCGGCTCAGGGCGTGATCCCGGCGTTGTGGGATTGAGCCCCACATCAGGCTCCTCTGCTGGGAGCCTGCTTCTTCCTCTCCCACTCCCCCTGCTTGTGTTCCCTCTCTCGCTGGCTGTCTCTATCTCTGTCAAATAAATAAATAAAATCTTTTAAAAAAAAAAAAAAGCTTCTTTGTGATACAAGTTTTTTATTTGTCTTTTGTTTATGTTCCTTTCCTCTTCTCCACATAGATTTAATATCTGTGCACAGGTCCAGTGTCAGTACTGTTTGATGATTGCTCTTCTTGGAGAAGTACTCATTTCCTATTAGAGAATATTGTGGGGAAGAAGGAGGAGGCCCGAGATGGGCAGTCCAAAGCTTTGTTTTAGGTTTATCCTAAATGCCATCTCATCTGTTTGTTTCCTTTGGCTCTAGGAGATGTCTCTCTCAGTTTTTGGTATTCGAGGGCAAAGATCTCTGGACACAGGTTTTTTTGTGTATGATCTGCCCATTGCCACCTTTCCTCCTTCTCTTACCCAATTTTAAACATCTAGCCCCATAGACTAAAAGTTGGATTTTAGACATGTGTAAATAGTATATGAGTACCTCTTCTTCAGCTGCAACCACCTGCCCTGTTATTCTCATTTTGTATAAAGGATCCAGACATGTCTTTCAGGATTGTGATGCTAGATTTTATTAAAACCTTCAAGATTTCAGGGAAATCTAGTTTTAGCTCGAGGTATCCAAAGGTCTGGGCCAGCTCTAGTCTCCTTCCTAGTCTTAGACCAACTTTCATAAGATTTCATAGATAATGCTCCATGGTAGATGTGCAGGTTGTGCCACCTCCTTATTATATTGTCAACCAAATTTCATCTCTATTCTTTTCGTTTTTAGACAACAATCCCAGATAGCAAAAATTTGAAATGCTACTTGAAGTTCTCAATCCCTACTCTAAACCCAATCCTGAAGACGCCGCAGAAGGGAGAAAGAAAATGATGGATCTAAGAAAATATTGGAAAAACTGAAAAGTCCCTGGAGTGAGTTCCAGCTGAAGTAAGAGCCTAGGAAGGGGGGAGTAGCCACAGATGGAATGTAGCATGGGTTTAGAAAGAGAGCTCTGAACAACTCTTGTCTTCTCTGTCTAAACTTGAGGCAGAAAATGAGAAGCCCAGATCAGTGAGATTAACACAAGGGTGGTCTTTGAACCCAGTAGAGTTGCGGAGGAATAAAATAAGCGCAAACAATTTAGCGGGGCCTGGGCTTCCCTACCTTCCCTCCTTCTCTCCGAGGGCGGCACACCCCAACGACAAGTAGTTACAACTAAAGGAGATAGTTCTTGGAAAAGGTGGTGCAAAGTTGTTCATCTTTCTTTTATTATGCATTCGCATTAAGACTGGACACAAGACTAGACTTTCTCTATCATTGATCCTGTTCAACATAGTGTTAGAATCCTAGTCAGTGAAATAGGGCAATGAAATAAATGAGTTTAAAGATTAGAAGGGAAGAAAAGGAAGTCATTACTTGAAAATGATAAGATCAATCTACATTTTAAAAAGCTGAATCAACTGGGAAACTGACAGAATGAATAAGAGAGTGTAGAAAGTATCTCTAACCCATACTATACTATATCTTTACACCAGCAATAACCAACTTAAAAATGCATTAGAAATCCAGGCATCATCCACAAGAGCATAAAAAACTTGTAAAGTAGATACTTATACATAATAAAAATTTTTATTTTTCCCCTCTGCCATTCCCTTTCTATTTTATAGTCATCATATAATGTGGTTATAATGGTCAACAAAGTGTGGTTCATAATTTCCTGTATATCAAACAGTATTGTTATTGGTTTAGAGAAGAAATGGACATCACCCAGAAATGGAAATAATCTAACAAAGATCCACAAAACTTTTATGGAGAATTTTTTTAAATGTTATTATAAGACATAGAAGAAAGCCCAAATAGAGAACCATACCATGTTCATTGATGGACAAAAATATTTTAATAATGTCAATTATCCCCAAATTATTCTATAAATTCAATATGATTTTAATAAAAATCCAAGAGTATTTTTGAGACTTGTCAAATCTATTCCAAAACATACATGGGAAAATAAAAGTCCACAGATAAAATCCTGTGGTGACCTGTATTATAATAGGAACCAGATCCTCACTGCTTTCAAACTTAACCTATCTGAATAACATATCCTAGATTCCCATTTTATTCCTTGAGGGTTTGCAACCACTTATGGTACCAATTACTATATAAACCAGCCTTCTTAGCTGCCAACAAGAAAATCCCTTCGAACTCTTTTTTAAGCAGAAAGGGGCTTATTAAATGGTATGTGTAGTTCACAGAATCATTGGGAGAGCTGACGGAACAAACTAAGCTGAGCGCATCGGTCTATAACATGTCCGTCAGAATCAGCATCCATACAGACTCTCTTCCCCTGTCTCAAGCTCTAAAACAACACCATGCTTCTACTTAATGTAATGTAACTATCATCATATGAGCAAAATATATCCAGCCTCCCTGCAAAATCTCAACATGGTTGAAACAACAAGATACTACCTTATTCCCATTAAATTATCAAAAATTAGAAAGACATTATCAAGTATCAATGATAATGTGAAGAGACAAGCTGTATACTGTTGGTGGAAGAGCAGACTGTCCTGGCTGTCTTAGAGAGCAAGAGTAGATCCCAGAGTCCTCAGGAAAACCAGCTATGCATATATGACCATGAAATCGTACTCCTGGATCCATAGCTTAGAAAACCTCTCTTACAGATCCACGAAAGACTATACAAATACGGATAGTCATCAAATCTTGCTTATTGTGTGGAGATTGAGGCCACCTAAGTGTCCATGGTGGGGAATGATAAAGAGAAAGTAGTGAATGCACACCGTGGAGGACTATGCAGTATCAGGACCAATGCATCCGATGCACATAGAGCAACAGAGATAGATCTTAAAAGCAAAATTTTCCAAAAAGTAAGAAACAAAACAGTATCTATACTACAATGCCATTATGTAAGTCAACACACATACGCAACGTATAAGTATCTGTTCATACTACAGACACATGTTGAACACGTTGGAAAAGATGACTATAGTGCAGAGAATGAAAGTGGGGATAAGGAATTGAGTAGAGAAAAATAATTTTGAAAAGATGGGCCTTGCACAGATGTGTAATGATGTGGGTTGGGGTTGATGTGATGAGGGTTTTGGGTTTTGTTGTGTGTGTGTGTGTGTTTTTTTTTAATGGAGGAGGTGTTCTATGATTAAGGCATCCCATTTTCCAGAGTTAATCATAATAATTAAAAATTCAAAAATTGCTCCAAAGGTACAGACACACTTCACTTTCAAACATAGTGCTGACTCACTTACGTCTTCAGTCTTCTTCATCTCCAAGCTGCTTATTTTCTTGATTCCATCTAAGTCTTGGCAAAGGAAGGGGTGAGGTTAGAACAATCTTTCAAAACTTTGAAAATGGTTCTAATTGCTCTACATTTAGGCAGAGTTACTGGTTGCTTAATAGCCATTTAGAACTCTTTTTGGAAAGCAGACAGTCATTCCAGGCTATAAAGGTAGTTTCAGTGAAATGTTCTTTTTGACAGAAGGAAGACATTGGAGAGTTCATATGCTATTTTAGCTGGCTCTGTGATTGCAATCACACAAATCACTGCGTTCCAGAGAGATCCCGTGAACAGAAGGTTTTTCCATTTCAGTCTTTCAAGGTAAAACATTATCTTTTCATTTTCTATATACTCCAGGGAATCAAGAAATTATGAAATGTAAGCCATAATTACAATAGCATTTCTAAGTCTTCCTTGATGGTCAGAGTTAAGAAAAGGGAAGAGGAGAACTCTTTTGTTCTCAGGGACATTAAAATGCCCAGTCAGATAAAAATAATATTGAATTGGCTTTTCTTTGTTCAACTCTTGTAACCTCCTACAATCTCACTGCCTATTTCACCCCAAAATGAGTTAGCGTTGCAAAGCAAGATAATGACTCTCCCATAAGCTTATGAATTGCTATAGAACTTGAACTGTTTGGAGCAAAGAACTGGAATGAATCAGAAGGTGAGTGGACTGTAGATTCATCATACATTTTCCAGCTGTTCAGTCTGGCCTCCTGTTCCTTTCTTTGGTACTTTTATTTATGCACGTGTAACACCATGAGGAAGCAGATAATATAAATAGCAAATATCTCGTGGGCCATTCAATTTTTGCTTTATATTTTCAACTACACTGATGACTGCTTGTCACATTTCTATTCCATTTGGGAGGTCTAATTTAAATGCAGAATATCATATGAGGGATGGCAAGAATGCAGGCTTCCTGGGAACTGATTTTTGCCATAGCCAAGGCCTGATGTGCATGACCTCCATTCACTGCTGAGGGAAAGCAGTCTCTCAAGTGTAGAGCTGTGTTTAGTAGTTGAAAATAGAATTCTTTTTAGAAGTCAAGATCCCAAGATAGGAGCCATTGGCTATTAAAAATATCCCTCCATGTGATGAAAAAGATAATCCAAAATGACTTCTTTTCCAGGATCATTTCTTCAGGCGTGAATACTCTAAGAGAGAAAAGAAAATGTGCAGTAAATTGAAATTCACAGTTGAAGTTGAACTCTAACCTATGAAATCTTTTTGAACATTCCCTCATTGAAAGCTCTGTTCCTCTTCATTACTTTTCCTGCTTTGTATTTCTATATGGCCATGAGCAGCTGAAATCGCTGGCAGATCTGGACAGTATTTGCTTAAAAACATGTTGGCACCCAGATTCCACTGTTACTAACTAAACATGAAGCTAAAAACAAATGAGAGATGCTAGAGATATGAATAAGTCCATAGTCGCACGGTAAATGGCAACAGACTCTTTCAACCATAGTCTGGTTGTTTCAGGAGGATAAAACCCAATATCAAAACTGTTTGGGTGATAATCTTCTGCTTTTTCTCTTTCAGACAGCAAATAGCATACACTCTTCAAATCCCTAAATATTTTTGTGTTCACATTTTCCAAATATTTAAGGCTGCTATTCTGAGATAGTGGGAACCAGCCCAATCTGTCATCTTATCTCTCTTAAATAATGAAACCCAGATTGCCACAATCAGCTAAAACCAGAATTCAGAGGTTGCCATTCGAGAATGTGGGATGTTGCTAGTGGGTGAAGTACAACTTCCAGAGCCAAGGCATCAGAGTCACAGCCAATGTGTTAATGACCCTGGAGACCTGAGATAATTGTAAATATACAGGAACATGCATAAGCCAAGAGGTCGAGGAGTCCTAAATCCTAAAACATTTAAAGATACTCTATTTTAGTTGAATTATCTTACTTTCCTAAAGTGAAAGAATATAAAACATATTTGAAGGAAGTACTCTCTAGACTCATCACACTTTTCAAAGCCAAGCTGATTTTACTTGCATTAATTTTTTTTTGCATTGATTTTAAGTATCTATCGTTTCATTTCTAATACCAATGTGAATGAGGTTAAAATACAAGAAAGTTTAAGTCCTGTGTATCCTCAGCAATAGTGTATCATTTGATAGAAATATACATACACAGAAATAGCAAATTCCTGGAAGCCTATCTATTAAAATATTTCAGTTGTATGTCTATATTGTCACTTTTGTATAATTTTTGTTTTTCATTAATTATAGTTTCCAATTTCCCATCAATAAATGTATATTTATGTTTTATATTTTAGGTTTTATATATTTATTTACATCTTTATTCTTATTGAATAATAAGAAAGTTTAAAACATATTTAAAAGGATCAAGTGAAAAATAGAAAGCCAACCATCATAGTTTAAGACTCAGTCTGCAAAATTCTAATGTAAGAACACCACACACACACACACACACACACACACACACACACACACACACTGCATCTGAAGCCAAGAGAAACACATGATTTAATTTATCCCTGCTGGAGAATATTACCATTAAGACAGTGTTTAGGGAAACATATGATCTTTGTTCTCATATGTATAGTGAAGGGTCAGCAGCACCCCCAATGGCTTATGGTTCTAAAGGAAAGGAACACAGTCACTGTGCCCTATAAGCTTGTGAAGGCAGGAAACATGTCTGCCATGTTCACTAATGTGTTTCCAGGGCTCAGCACAGTGCCTGTTTATGCACTGGCAATATGGAGTTAATCATACCCACCTTTCAGTTCTTATGACAATTAAATGAACACGGGATTGATATAATATAGCATTTGATTAGTCTGGTTGTCTACTGTTGCATAACAAACAACCCAAAACCTAGTGGCCTGATGTAACTGCAATAATTATTTTGCTCGGAGAGCTACTATTTAGGCAGGACACAGTGGAAATAGCTCGTTCCTGCTCCATTCAGCTTCAGCTGGGGTGGTTGGAAATCAAGGCCTGGAATCACCTGAAGACCAGCTCACTCACAGGTCTGGGAGTGATGCTGCTGTCAGTTGAGACCGGAGGAGGCAGTCAAACAGAACACTTACATGTGACCTCCCCTTGTAACCTGAGCTTCCTCACAATGTCATCCTTGGGTTCCAAGAGTGGTCATCCCATGACGGAGAGCCAGCTGGACTCTTACGATCTTGCCAGTGTTGCCTCTACCATAGTCTATTCATTTAGGCAGACGTTCCTTCACAAAGGTCAACTCAACTTCAAGGGGAGGGAAAATAGACTGTACCCTTGATGAAAAGTGGTGTGCAGGACCAGGAACATGGCTATGGCCTTTTTTGGAAAATACTATTTACCATACTGGCACATAATGGGATACTGAAAATTTGACATAATTTTTATTTTAAGATGAGGTATTGGCTAGGTGTTATTAATCATTCTGTTTCTGGTTAGGCTACCTCTCCTCAAATATGTCATTGTTTAATGTCAGTGTGACCTTTTATAGCAAGAAATTAGTTTTTTCTGGTGTGAGAAGGTCTTGGATTTCTGGAGAGTAATCTGAATTGCTAGTAGAAATTCAAGAGTTTGATCATAATCATGCCCTTTCATTCTATAAAATGTATTTGAAATGAGAATTAAAATGAGCAAACATTATTGGTGCATTTTTAAGCAAAGGTAAAAATAAGATTACTTGAATAGATGGATACATTTTGCTCACATGTTACAAAGGGCAAGGGGTTGGAAGGGGGGAGTGTTTCTACTGAAGCAGAGAATGAGAGCAAGCTGTATGGTCCTGTAACCACAGAAGTTTTCCTGGAAACAGATTTTTAAATCCTATTTTGTGTTCACATTGGACTTCTGGACTTCTGAGCAGAATAAAGTAAAATTCCCTCCAGTCTTGAGGTAAAAGAGAGGTCTCTGCCTTCACTGTTTGGACAGCTGGAACTCTCTCCTTAACCTCCTGGAAGAGAAGGGGTGCTGACTTCCAGGCCCTGGGAATATTGCATTTCCTCGGGCTCCATGATTGAGAAAGGTGTGAGGAAAGCCTTTGTTTCAGTCCTTTAAAAGCTAGAATGACCACAAGGAAAGAGTTGCTGGATTTGGAGACCACACAAATGAAATAACCTGGGATTAAAAAAAAAAAAAAAAAAAGAATCATTTGTGTTTCTGAAGTGAGAGAAATTCTTCAGGTCTCTGTTTAATTGGTAGGGTTGGACGTATTCAAGGCTTGCATTCATTTACTCATTCATTCATTTAATAAATATTTATCGAAAGCCAACTATCTCCTAGGTACCAAGCTCAATGCTCAAAATAAGATGAACAAAAGAAACTAGGTTCTTACCCTCACAGGCCTTACAGCTAGTAGAAATAAAATTGTCTGGGAATTCTGTTAGTTCTAAAGTTTAGAATGGCCATGGTACAGCACAGGCTGGGATAGGAGTGGGGCAGAGTTAGGGTCAATGGGTCAGTTGGAATATGCAGCCATGGATGACAGTTTCCATGGGGACCCATAGCCTCAAGAAGACCAGAAAAGAGGTGAAATTTCATGTCCATGTGACGTCTGTGTCCAGAGTTCAGCAGGGACTCGAGTCTGAAGCTGTAATAGAACCCCCATCTCAGCATCTAGAATGGATAGATGTGACCACTTTCCAGAACAAGGGAGAATGCCACAGCCACATGCAGTTGATGATGGAGATACAGGCAGATCTTGGCCTTCACGAGAGGCACCATCACTCTTTCTACCGAAAAAGAGAAAGAGAGAGTGGACGCCATGCCCCAGTGTTGGGATCATCTCTCCTTTATCACCCTTTCCTATCTGAAGAACAGTGAAGCACTCAGTTCCCAAGCTTGCCACATGATACCAAAGCTCCCTAAGTGTCATTTTGGCTTCCTTCTTCTCTACAGTGAAGAATGGGTTCCAGAGTGAATCAGTGGAAACAATGGTTTTCCCTGAGTCCAAGGGAGACAAAGTTACTCCCTAAACCTTATTCCAAAATTTATTTTTTATAGTATCACTAAATGAAAAGTACCAAAAATGCTTAAAAGGGCACCAAAAATGTATTGATTTCATCAAGGTACTTGACAGACTTTGTCATGGTATCCTTGTGTATCAGCCTGACAAGTTGGATCACTAAGTGATAAAAACTTGTCTCAAGAATACTGATAAACTAACCAGTGCTATTCCAGTCCAGTGTTTCTCAGACTTCAGTAATATGTGTAGGTCCTCTTTAAAGGAAGTATATATTCATAGACCTCCCCAATATTGATTTAAAATTTTTATTGTAGTATTCTTCAAGCATAAAAACCTAAAACTAGAAATAAGTAACTTACACTTCCAGGTCCTATTCAAGAATAAATATTTTAAAATCATCACAAACACATAAATCAAATAAAAATACAGTCTAAGTTAATAGTATTCATTTGACATGACAGATAATGTTGTTTACTGACACTGATGTTGAATTTAATATTAAAGTGATGAGGCTTCATGTCAGTTTCTATAACTTGCAGCATTCTGGCTTCACCGTTTCCAATGCAGAAAAGGCTTACTTGCATAAATATGCTGTACGAAATGAAATTTAAAACTCCAAGGAATTGTTTGATAGTTCAGGTTAGTCAGATGCTATCATTTGTCAAAATTCTGCAAGCCAGAAATCCTTACATGCCAATTTTATTAATTATTAAACATTAGGATTAAGGTTAATATTTTTAGGGACTTGAAATCTACATTAGATGAGAACTTAATCCATTTATTTCTGGAAGTGGGGACAGAATTTCTTTATACTTATTATAACATTTACTGCTAAATTGGTATTATGGAAGAAAAGTTAAATATTATTTTGAAAACTAAGGATTCAGTCAATAACAAAAAAAAAAATTTTTTTTTGAGCGCATGTCTCAAAGTACTTTGTGCTCCGTGAACACAGATCTGTCATTACATCTCTCCAGTGGAACTGCCAGAAAGCTTTCTTTGTGTAGGATGCCATGAAATTATTTAGCTTTCACGTGGCGTGAGCACAATGGCAGGCATAAGTGCAAGCTCGAGCACTAAAATGAAGTAACAACGCTCAGTGTTAAGGCAATCACCAGATGATGAAGAATGTGTTCACATTATTTTTTAAGGATCATCATTCAGTGTGAATCCACATTTAAAATTCTGATTTCAAATTTATTGTTCAGAGTGGATTTTTTGGGCACATTTCTTAGCTTAATGCTTGGAACTGCCCAACAAATGATAACTATTCTATTATTGTTGCTGCTGTTTACTTATTTAAAACATTTGGTTGGCAGCATAGCCGAAAGAAAAGGGGCTCGTACCAGAGCAAGGATTCGGGGTCTTATTTGTTAAACTTTGCACTGACCCACCAATTCACCTTGGATATCTCTGTGTCTGAGATTTCCTATCCATGAATGAGATTGAGACTTTCTAGAATTGAGAAAATCGTGAGTTTAAAATTTAATTCAGTAGGTGTCCATTATGTAAAGGCCCCAAGGTAAATCATGCAGTATTTATGCCAGTATCTGAAAATCAAACAATGCTGCATACTTCTTAGATATCCCTTTAATAGACATGAGCCAACTTGTGGAAAATATATTTCTCAGCCACAACAACGACAACCCCATTTGGAAACAGAGCACAAATCATTGCCCCCTGGACAACTTTTTTATTATTCTACCACACTATAGTGATTATTCTCAAATGAGACTTTCCGAAGCTGAGAAAATACTCAGAGAGGGATTCTCCTCTTAAAAAAAAAAAAAAAAAAAAAAAAAAAAAAAAATTTTTTTTTTTTTNTTTTATTTATTTACTTGACAGAGAGTGAGAGAGCACAGCAGGGGGAGCAGCAGGCAGAGGGAGAGGGAGAAGCAGACTTCCTGCTGAGCAGGGAGCCTGACTCTGGGCTCCATCCCAGGACGGGGCTCGGTCCCACTCGATGGCGACTTGAGCCAAAGGCAGATGCTTAACTGACTGAGCCACTCAGGTGCCCCCAGAGAAGGGTTTCTTTACCTTGAATTCATGAATAGGTTTCAGGGAACGTAAGTTTCTGAAATGTATCCAGCATTTAGGGTGTGTGTGTGGATGTGTGTGTGTGCACATATGCATGCACATATCTGAGGGGAAAGGTCTATATTTCATCAGATTCACAAATGTGTATAAGAGCCAAAATGTATATGAACCACTGTTTTGGAATGAAACTCCTAACTCCTAATGCCACTTGAGAATTAACACTTCACTTTGACCTGAAACGGGGCTATGTTTATGGAATCATTTTTCTGGGAATGGTCTCTAGGGTGCTACAGGGTTACCTTTCACCGTAATTGTGATGGAAAGTATTAATCAATATAATAGAGCCTGTAACATCCTTCTTTACCTCGATCAAAGATAAATCAAGACTAGAGATTCAACAATGGTACATATTGCAACCATTGAGCTGATGCATTGGACTGTGTTACTTGATTTGGAATTATAATATTAACTAGTCCATTGTGGCTGCTCCATAAACATGACCCTGACCTTCACAGATGAAACCCATTGAAGTCACAGAGCATCTTTTTAGTTAAGTGAACATGAATCGGTATTTATCTGGGAACTGACTAGATTCAGCCTGGCTCTAGCGTTGTTCTTTTATTGAGGCATATTGTGAGATCCTAAGAGAGCAGTTCAGTTTTGAGAAATACTTACAGCTATATCCTGTCAAGGTACAAAGCACTGTTATAACTCTAGAAAGTTGTTCGGCTTCTCAGGCATTCTCCTCTCTAGAGACTGATTTGGTTTCTCTCATGATGCCGTCCATTATTTTAAAGTTTATCCTAATTTCTTACTTAGAAAACCACTAGTCACATCAGCACAGACCAATGTTTCCAACCTGGATTTCCTAGGGTCTTAAAAATCCTTGAAGATTGTTTGGGAGCCACTGTGAGATTGGAAAGAGAGCTGAAGGAGAATCTCAGAGAAATCTAGACAATCCCCCAACTCCTATTTCACCTGTACCAGCAGCTTCCCTTTGAACTCTTATAAATTGGAATTCCATGTGGGATTGGTTTTAAAAGGGGCTCTGCTTCTTTTAAAATATTATCTGGCATAGGCTATTGTGCCAAAAATGACTGCGGTGTTTAAATTAAGCCATTAGAGAATCTGACTCTTCAAATGACAGTTAAGATTTCCTAAGACCCAAGTGAGTGAGCAGAGGTTAGCAGTTGTGCAGGATAAAGGCTGACAAGACAAGGTGGTCCCACGTGGAAGCTAGTAGCATAGGAGGTGGGAAAGCGACTCTTAAGTGGGGGTGGCCTGTCCTGAGTGTGTTCTCCAGGTCTTGTAGAGGAGTTTATTAACTCCAAGGTGATCCTCTTGGGTTGTGACCATGTTTTCTCCAGTCAGATGACCATTTTGACCATTTCAGATCAATCTTTTGCTTAAAATCAACTGGACTCAGACTGGCCAATATCTAACAGGCAATATCTAACTAGGCATTACCCTATTTTCTCCCTAAAATCCAATTTCATTGTTATACGAATTTCAGCCTGAGTCTACTAGTGCTTAGAAGTTTTGCTTTAATGTAAGAAACCATCAGTCGTGTGCACGACAAATGTTCTCAGATTTATGACAGGAAAAGAGGGGAAACTGTCTGAATTATGAATTGTCAGCTCCAGGTTTGCTGAATTTTTATAAAGGACCCACTAGAGGAGGGTCTTTGTTGGTTGGCTGTTTTGATGTTGTTTTCCTTTTAATTTTATCCCCAAAAGATGGAGTGTAAACAATACTATTTTATATGTGTATCTTGATCTATACAGTTTGAAAAAGTACCACATGTTTGTTGTAACAACCCTGAAAAGTATACAGAATTTTCTCCATTTTATTTTTTTTAAGATTTTATTTATTTACTTGACAGAGAGAGAGAGAGAGACAGAGAGAGGGAGAGAGAGCACAAGCAGAGGGAGCAGCAGAGGGAGAGGGAGAAGCAGGCTCCCAGGGAGCCCGATGCAGGGCTCCATCCCAGGACCCTGGGATCATGACCTGAGCCAAAAGCAGATGCTTAACTGACTGAGCCACCCAGGTGCCCTGCTTTGTCTCCATTTTAAAGATGAGGGAACCAAGGCACTGATAGGTTAAGTGACCTACTCACGGAAGTAGAGAATACTAGAATAATACTAGAATTCAGTACCTATTTTAATGGCTAAATCACTAGTATAGTGTCATATATCCAGTACCTACTATTATTTACCTTCATGTTTAGTACTGGCGTGTTTAGCTAAGAGACAATGAGTAGGTAACTGTTCGTACCCTGAAATCTTTGTGTCACCCCATTCATTAGCCCATTTTTAGTGCTGGCTTTATCTTTTAATGAAATTGGCATCTTCACTCGTAAATATTTTTAAATTTTAATTTTAAAAAGCTGTTTCCATCAGGGGAGGAGAGGAAATCATTTTCAAAAACTTGAGAAAGTGCCAAGAAAAGCTAAATGATTAATTTCCCATAAAGTGCATCAGGCATTTCATTTTGGCAAATGATTATGAATTAGAAACCTTCCTTAGATTGGAGATAAAATCTTTGTGAGTTGTCTGAACCAGGAAAAGGCATATTTAACTGGATGGTGAGGAGAGACAAAAACATAGGGAAAAGGCTTCTGGGAAAAAGGACCCCTAGAACAAGTAGACCCAGAAATGCCTATAAAATGCTCATTAAACAATCCAAGCTTTGCTAACAAATGTGTCCAGCCTGATAATTTGGCTGATGAAGGGCCTTATTATAAGCAAGGACTGAGAATATCATTTTTAAATAAATAATCGCTTAACCGAATGCACCATTACTAAGAACGTACACGCTCCATCAAAGAGGAAGCAAGCATTTAGTCACACATGGGAGAAGCAATGCCGGAAGGGAGATAGAGTCTAGCAGAGGATAACATTACAGTCTTGGGTCGAAATGGAGCCATGAATATGGATGAGTCATCGAAGGGCTGAATTCCTTCAGATACCGTAGATGAGAGTGAGGAGGAGGCTCGTTGGCAAAGAAAGCAGATGACAAAGGGTGAGACCAGGCAGCTGGACAAAAAAGACTTTTTGGGTTGTTAGGCTCTAGGATGGCCACAGGAGGGCAGCAAAAGCATCACAGACGGAAGTTCCTGCGCGTCCTTTAAGGAAACCTAAGTTTTGAAAGAGGTAAATCTATCACAGAATCCAGATTTAAAACTGCTGGGAGTCAGTGAAATATTTTTTGATGAGTTTAATATAATTTGATCCAAAATAACTTTTATTTTTAGTTTAAAGATTCAAAGATTTGAGGAGATGAAGTGGGTCCTGTGAAAAGATTTTCTGAGTAGGGAACAAAAGATGCTTTCTTCCTTCCATTATTTTCTCTTTGTCTGCTGTGAGGGGTAGAGAATTTAGGATTAGTAATTAAGACTTCAGGACAAATACTGTGACATTTCTTCGACGTGGTGGCAAGCGGGCAGCTAAAGGTATACTAACATTTAAAATCAAAGCATAAGATGAATGAAAGCGCAACTTTCAAGAAACTTGACAATTGGTTGATGAAACTACTTAATTGCCCAATTAAGTAGTTGATTAAACTACTTAATAAAAATTATACCTGGGGGCTACAATAAGGCTCCTTTCAGAAAGGACTTCCTAACCCACTCCTTGTGCTCCTATGAGTTTACAAAAATTATATGGAGGATGGGGTGCCTAGATGGCTCAGTCGGTTAAGCGACAGACTCATGGTTTCAGCTCAGGTAGTGATCTTAGGGCCATGAGGGTCATGAGATCGTGCCCTGCATTGAGCCCTGTGTTGGACCCTGAGCTCAGTGCAGAGTCCGCTTGGGACTTTCTCCCTCTGCCCCTCCCCCAACCCCCGCCCTGCTCTCTCTTTCTTGCTCTCTCTATATATATAATAAATAAATCTTTTTTAAAAATTATATGGAGGAAAAAGCCTAGCTTTTTGTGTAAATCACATTAATCTTCAAAAAGGAAGATGAGAATCCATAACTGAAAAAAGAAGATACCATTCTAGTAGGTCATCTGAGTGGTTCCCAGAATAAACATGTTGTTTTGTTATTAGCTAATTTTGACCTGTAAATGGACCAGATTACTTCAGTTTAAAGGTATGAAGCTCAATTTTAGAGGAAATGGGTGAATCTACTCTATAATGTTGGCACTAAAAGACCAACTAAAATGGAAAATGTATTCCTCTCACTATTGTCTCTTGAGGCCTGAATTCCCTGCTTTTTTATTTTTATAAAACTCTGATAAGGTATCAAAAATGAATAGACATTACCTAGGAATTCCCTTCCTAGGAAAGAATTCCCAGAAATGATCAGAGATACATAAAGTGATACATATTTAATGATGTTCTAAGACATGGGTGTTTTATTTATATTTGAAAAAATGGAAAACAAAACAAAAATTTCATCATAATAAGTCTCTGTTGGGTGTTAATTTTGTTCCAGATCCCATTTTAAGCCTCCACATTATTTGTTTTTCACAACAAACCTAGGAGGTAGGTGTTATTATTATACCCATTTTACAAATGAAGAAATTAAAGCTCCATGAGGTTGAACAACTTGTCCAAGACCACACATCTAAAAAGTGGAGTTGAAGCTATTACTCCAGAACTCATTGTTTTAGCATTCTATTATGTATTTCCAATGGAATGATTAAATACAGTTTGAAACACCCTTACCATAGGATAGTTTCCAGCCTTTAAACATCATGCTTTTGAAGAATAGGAATGTAAGATTTAAAACAGTATGTTAAACCAATCAGCCAGTATACAAAATTATGCATGTAGTATAGCCTCGATAGTGTAAGATTCAAAAGAAGTATCCTGCAATGTTAGCTGAACAGATTTCTGCATGGCAAATTGAGATTTTCTTCTTTTTATCATCTGGCATTTTCCAGTTCTTTATATGAATATACTTTGCCTCTATAATTATGAAGAAAGTTATTAGGTAGCAGGTATAGAGTGAGGAGGAACTTTACATTTGTATTCTGTGAGAAATTTTGATATGATGAACTTGGCAGTTGCTTTGAAATTTGTAGGCAAATGTGCACGTAGCCCAAATATTTGGTGGGAGACGAAGAACAAACATCTGACTCCTTCTATCGGTGATTCATAGTTACTGAAACCTGTCGGGGAGAATGAGCAGTAAAATGCAATTGAGGTCTGGTCTGTAAAAGAAAATCATCATCAGGGTGGGAAAGGGATGAGGTCAGCGGGGTGACTCCTGGTGCTGTGGATCTTCACAGAGGAACAGTATGTCCCAGTTAGGAGGCTTTGGGCTACAAGCAGCACAATACCTACCTACAGTCGGCTTAAGTAACCAGGACATTTATTATCTCTCGAAGAGGTCTAGAGGCAAAGCGGTTCCAGTTTTGGTTCAGCAGTGCAATGCAATCATGACTCTCATACTTTTCCATCTTTCCCTTCACCATCTTCATGTTGTTAACAATATATCTCTTCATTGTCTCATTATGGCATCACGGATAGACATAATCACATTTAACATATGTGAAAAGTTATTTTTCCCCATGTGTTTCTTATTACTATGCTTATTTGTCCCTTTAGTCTCCATTGGTCAAGAAAGCACACCAGTGGTGTGCCTGGGTGGTTCAGTTGGTTAAGCCTCTGACTCTTGATCTCAGCTCAGGTCTTGATCTCAGGGTTGTGAGTTCAATCTCCATGTTGGTCTTCACACTGGGCGTGGAGCCTACTTAAAGAAAAAGGGAGGGGAGTGCCTGGGTGGCTCAGTCGGTTAAGTGCCAGACTCTTGATTTCAGCTCAGGTCATGATCTGAGGGTTGTGAGATTGAGCCCCACCCCACACCCTGTCGGGCTCCATGCTGAGCTTGAGATTCTCTCTCTTCCTCTGTCTCTCACCCTGCTCCTATGTGCATGTGCACACACACAGTCTCTCTCAAAATAAATAAACAAAATCTTAAAAAAAAGAGAGAGAGAAAAGGAAGAAAGCATACCAGCAAGAATGTAGGGAAAGGTGAATGACCATTGAGTAGGCAACAAACATTGTCTGCACAAATTCTTTTGGGTGATACAGTATATAGCGCATTGGGCTCCATGCTCTGCCACCCCCCACCCCCGCTCTCTCTCAATCTCTCTCTCAAAATAAATAAAATCTAAAAAAAATAAATAAAATATACTTTGCTCATCATTTCATGCTAAATAGACATCTATGCAGTAATTTTATTTTTTGACCTTGTGTTAAAGAAATTCTTTTTTAAGAGAAGTAGGGAGGAGAGAGGGAGAAGGAGAGAGAATCTTAAGCAGCCTCCATTGTCCGGTGCGGAGCCTGACGTGGGGCTCGATCTCACAATCCTGGGATCATGAACTGATCAAAAATCAAGAGTCAGATGCTTGACCAACTGAGCCACCCAGGCACCCCAATGCAGTAATTTTAAATGGCTGTTTAACAGTTTAGCATTTGAATACTCCATAGTTTTTTTTATCCAATTCCATAATTACAAACAGATAGTTTCCATTGTATTTTGCTATTACTGTAGGAATAATTCTTTGGAGGAATTTTATACATTGGCACACAAATAAACCAGCACACTTATTCAATTACATCTATAAAATAAATTTTGTACTCCAGTGTTTTGAGTTCTAGACTATAGGCCTCTTTCCAAATCAATGTGTAAATCCGTTTTATCATTATATTTCCTTCTGTGGATAGTCCATTTTCTAATAGCAGTTTCCTATTCATTATTATTATAATAAGTGAAGAAATAAATATTTTTGTGCATGCACTTAGGCACATTTATATGAATACTCGTGCCCTTGTTTAATTAAAGTTTAAAATTGAAATGTATCCNGAAATAAATATTTTTGTGCATGCACTTAGGCACATTTATATGAATACTCGTGCCCTTGTTTAATTAAAGTTTAAAATTGAAATGTATCCTTGGTATAAAACTTAGCAGAGAAGCATGTTGAATGAAGAGTATAAGCTCCATCCTATCCTTTCTCCCTACCTCTGGTTGAACTCCTTGGAGGGAAGGCTCAGACATTCGCTATTCATTTGCTTCTCTTATGAATTTCTTCCTCATATCCTGTATGTGCTAATGATGTTTTTGATCATATAGCATCCATGCTCTCTCATTTGCAATTGCACCCTGATTTTTAGGAGTACCCACTCTTCCCCCACTAAATCTTCATCAGCTACTCTGGCTTCCTTGTTGTTCTTTGCTCATGTAAAAATGAATTAAAAATATTCCAGTTTCAGGGCCTTTGCATTTGCCACAGCCACTGCCTAGAAAGCTTATCCCTAGATTCCCACAGCTCTCCTCCTTAATCTTTTAGGTCTTTGCCCAAATTTTATCTTGACAGTGAGGTATTCCCTAATTGAGTCATTTAAAATGGCATGCCCCACCATGGCAACATTTTTCTACATCTGTCTCCTGAGGCAAGGGAAACAAAAGCAAAAATAAACTAGCAATCAACAAAACAAATGACAACCCACTGAATGGGAGAAGATATTTGCAAATGACATATCCCATAAAGGGTTAGTATCCAAAATATATTAAGAACTTATACAACTCAACACCAAAAAAAGCAAATAATCCATTTAACAAATGGGCAGAAGACACAAACAGACATTTCTCCAAAGAAGACATAAAGATGGCCAACAGACACATGGAAAGATGCTCAACATCACTCATCATCAGATAAAAGCAAATCAAAACCACACGTGTCAGAATACCTACAATAAAAAACAAGAAACAACAAGTGTTGGTGAGGATGGAGAGAAAAGGGAACCCTCCTGTACTGTTGGTAGGAATGCAAACTGCTGCAGCCACTGTGGAAGATGGTATGGAAATCATTCAAAAAATTAAAAATAGAATTACCATACAATCCAGCAATTCCACTACTGGGTATTTACCCAAAGACTATGAAAATATATATACACAATGGAGTATTACTCAGCCATAAAAAGGGTGAAATCTTACCATTTACAACAACATGGATGGGTCTAGAGGGCATAATGCTAAGTGAAATAAGTCAGAGAAAGATAAATGCCATCTGATTTCACTCATACCTGGAATTTAAGAAACAAAACAAATGGCCAAAGAGAAAACGAGATAAAAACAGACTCTTAAATATAGAAAACAAACTGGTGATTATCAGGGAGGAGGTGGGTGGGGGGATGGGTAATGTATAGAATTGTTGAATCACCATATTATACACCTGAAGCTAATATAACACTGTATTTTAATTATACTGAAATAAAAAAACATAATTTTTTAAAAAATATGGCAGCCCCCAGCCCCACACCTCCATGTCCCTTCTTGGCTCTACTCTCCTCCAGGGCATTCTTCATCATCTAACATTCTATATATCTTACCCATTTATGTGTTTATTATCTGAAACCTCCCACTAGGATGTAAGCTCCATGAAGGCAGGAATTATTGTCTATTTTATCCACTGTTACATCCTCGGTGCCAGTAGAGATTAATAAATAGGTGCTNACATAATTTAAAAAAAAAATATGGCAGCCCCCAGCCCCACACCTCCATGTCCCTTCTTGGCTCTACTCTCCTCCAGGGCATTCTTCATCATCTAACATTCTATATATCTTACCCATTTATGTGTTTATTATCTGAAACCTCCCACTAGGATGTAAGCTCCATGAAGGCAGGAATTATTGTCTATTTTATCCACTGTTACATCCTCGGTGCCAGTAGAGATTAATAAATAGGTGCTCCCATACACAAAAATAAACTCCAAATGGATGAAAGACCTCAATGTGAGACAGGAATCCATCAAAATTCTAGAGGAGAACATAGGCAACAACTTCTATGACATCAGCCAGAGCAACCTTTTTCACGACACATCTCCAAAGGCAAGAGAAATAAAAGATAAAATGAACTTATGGGACTTTATCAGGATAAAGAGCTTCTGCACAGCCAAGGAAACAGTCAAAAAAACTAAGAGACAGCCCACGGAATGGGAGAATATATTTGCAAAGGACACCACAGATAAAGGACTGGTATCCAAGATCTACAAAGAACTTCTCAAACTCAATACACGAGAAACAAATAAACAAATCATAAAATGGGCAGAAGATATGAACAGACACTTTTCCAATGAAGACATACAAATGGCTAACAGACACATGAAAAAATGTTCAAAATCATTAGCCATCAGGGAAATTCAAATCAAAACCACACTGAGATACCACCTTACGCCAGTTAGAATGGCAAAGATAGACAAGGCAAGAAACAACAATTGTTGGAGAGGATGTGGAGAAAGGGGATCCCTCCTACATTGTTGGTGGGAATGCAAGTTGGTACAGCCACTCTGGAAAACAGTGTGGAGGTCCCTTAAAAAGTTAAAAATTGAACTACCCTATGACCCAGCCATTGCACTACTGGGTGTTTACCCCAAAGATACAGACGTAGTAAAGAGAAGGGCCATATGCACCCCAATGTTCATAGCTGCATTGTCCACAATAGCCAAATCATGGAAGGAGCCGAGATGCCCTTCAACAGATGACTGGATTAAGAAGCTGTGGTCCATATATACAATGGAATATTACTCAGCTATCAGAAAGAACGAATTCTCAACATTTGCTGCAACATGGACGGCACTGGAGGAGATAATGCTAAGTGAAATAAGTCAAGCAGAGAAAGACAATTATCATATGATTTCTCTCATCTATGGAACATAAGAACTAGGAGGATCGGTAGGGGAAGAAAGGGATAAAGAAAAGGGGGGTAATCAGAAGGGGGAATGAAACATGAGAGACTATGGACTATGAGAAACAAACTGAAGACTTCAGAGGGGAGGGGGTGGGGGAATGGGATAGACTGGTGATGGGTAGTAAGGAGGGCACGTATTGCATGGTGCACTGGGTGTTATACGCAACTAATGAAGCATCGAACTTTACATCGGAATCCGGGGATGTACTGTATGGTGATTAACATAATATAATTTTAAAAATCATTTAAAAAAATAAATAAATAAATAGGTGCTCAATTAATGTTTGTTTAATACATGAATGAATAGTATTGAAGGGCACNCATAAGTTTGGGGCTAATTAGACATTAGTTTGAATCTCACCTTATTTTTTTATTATTTTTTAAAAGATTTTATTTATTTATTTGACACAGAGACAGCCAGTGAGAGAGAGACAAGCAGGGGGAGTGGGAGAGGAAGAAACAGGCTCCTAGCAGAGGAGCCCAATGCAGGGCTTGATCCCAGGACTCTGGGATCACACCCTGAGCTGAAGGCAGACGCTTAACGTCTGAGCCACCCAGGCACCCCTGAATCTCACCTTATTAAGGTCACAATAGCTGTGTGATTTTAGGCACATTTCTTAATTTGTCTAAACTTCAGTTTCTTCATCTGTAAAAACAACAGAATTAAAATTAATTACTTTATATGGTGTTAAAACGAATCAGAAAGATTCGATCAAGATAAGTGTCTAGAACAGCAAAGCTTCCTTTTCTCATCCTCTTTCTCCTCCTTCTTCTGTACTTCTCTCTCCTATCCTCCTCCCTGCCCTCCTCTTCTTCTTGTTACTATTTTGAAGTAAAAATCATAACCTTGGTATTTTTCTTTCCTAGAGTTCCAACTTGCTGCTTAGCTGACTCATCTTACCCTTCCGTGTATCCCAGCTTTACAATGCAGGTAACACTGCCATTCAATAGTGATCTGGCACTAGGACATTTGAATACAGGGACACTGTGACCTTCTTCTACACTTTTTGGGACAGCCATAGGGCTTAGTCCAAATTTAAAGTTGCTTGGGTTCACAAAAACCTGGAACAGCTCCAGTGTTTCCCTGAATGTTTGGGAACCACACTCTAGGTTCATACACTCAAGCGGTTGTCTCATTCCTAGCTCACAGCAGCCAGGGACAAATTAGTAGAAGAATCCCATTGGGTTCTTTGAGATATAAGAGAAGAAGAAAACATCCACTCATGTTTCTCACACACTGATTCCGAGAAATTTCTTGTCAAGACTCCATCTCCAAGTTTGTTCATTACCACTTTTTCCATTCACTCAGCAAACATTTTTTTAAAAAAATAAACACTTGAGGAAAGTCACCATAAAACGTGCCATGCAAATTCTTTCTGCCTGAAGACAATTATTACAACTAGGCATAAAGTCATAAAAGCTATTTATGGAGAAGTTATCTTCTGTCAGGCAGTCTGCACAGGAACTCAAGTCCAAAATGATAATACAAGGGGATGATGACACCCACATTATAGATCAGAAAACAGAGATTCAGAGAAGTTAGCTATCCAAGGTCACAAACTACATAGTGACTGAGCCAGGACTCAACCCAGTACCGCCAAACTCTGAAGCCCATGATATTTGCAATAATTTACATTGTCTCTGGATATTATAATCTAGAGGGGAAAATACGAAGTTTGTCAGTAATACACGTTATATGGAGATTATTCAGTTGCATCCAAGAAGCATTTCTGAGTATGTGAAACCCTGTTACATGTTTGAAAGAGGTCTAACTTGAGTAAGGTAAAGCCTGTCTATACCTTCTTCAGGGGACTGTCCATGAACATAGTACAAATAAATGCTATAATTGAGTTAAGGTCAGAGAACCTTCTGTCTACTTAGGATCAGAGGGGTATCACAAATGGTGTCAGGTATCCAAGTCTGGAAGGCTGAGGAGAATTTCAGCAAGTGGAGAAGGGTAGAAAGAACATAGATAAGGTGTGGAGGCCTGGCAGTATTGACCCTGAAGGGACAGGAGTTGAAGCAGCGAGCAGTCTGAAGGAGTGAATATAAAGAGGTTCCCTGATCACGGGATGGGAGCCAGCAGGAGACTGATGGAACAGGAAGGGTGAGCTCAATGAGGTCACAACAAAGGTGTAGAAGGTGGGGGGAGTATGGGTATAGAATGTCTGTGAATCACAGGATAAGGGAGCTGGGCAGCCAGCAGGAGGGATGTGGTAATATTGGGGAGGCAACAGTGTATAGAAGTAGCCATCCCCAAGGTTCCAGATGGAACTGTGGAGTGACAGGCTCATTTAGAGAGGCTCAAAGTGTCCCTTCTCAGCCATCCAACTTACAGTTTTGAATTGCAAAACTTTCAACCTCGTGGTAAGATTACTTTAATTGCTTCATTAGAGTGGGGTCCTGGTCTTGGGTGGCAGGGATGGTGGAGAGTAGCCTTGGCTTGGTAGTGTGACTAGAGAGTACACCCCTTAATGTTGGGGTGTTAACGAAAAGTTCAAAAGTTCAAAATCTTTCAAGCCCACTTATAAAACATGGCCAAATCAGATGCATTTGTTTGTAAATGCTCTACTAAGTAATGGTTCTTGAAAGTATTCTTTTTCTTTTTTTAAATTGAGATGTAACTGACGTATAACATTGTTTCAGTTTTAGGTGTACACTGTAATTATTTGGTTGCTCCTTCTTCACAGTATTTTATTGAAGACAGGGAGACCTAAGGAAGACTCGGTGTAGGTTTAACTTTGTTTTAGTCACAGTCTTTACTGTTAGTTTAAACATGGAAATAGAAGGTCATAAAAGCATATGATTATTCTGCTGGAAATGGAAGGGGAAAGAGCTACTTGGGTGAGATCGTACTGTTTCACTCTTATTCTGAATTAGTTACATGCAGTGTGATTAAATTCATTATTTGACATTGTAAATGTATATTAATAACCGACTATGATATATTTACTTGTATAATATTGTATGAGGCTACATACTGGATGTTCTAAGCATATGGATTTTAACCGTGCTTGTTATTGTAATGATTTCTCATAGTTTTGAATAAGACATACAAAACATATAATATGCTTTCTTTTTAAAAATCCCAACTGGGAAAGAAAGTTCACCCAAGTGATGGGGGTCAGTGCCCCTGAGGTTCACTCTGTTCTCTAAAGTGGAAGAGTCTGTGAAGTGGCAGATTTGAGTGGAGAGCGCTGCTCCTTCCAAGTGGAGAAGACCTGTGTCAAAGCCAGGTCCCAGAGTCATATGAAACACATAGGGATTTCACCTTTCTCGATATTAGACTCTGGCCTCATTCAGTGAAGAGTCTCCTTCATCATGCCAGCAGTCATGCTCTTCCTCTCAGCCTCCTGCTTGCAGAGCCGAGGGGTAGAGGACTCAGGATGCAGAGGAGACACTCCTCATACCACTACTGCTACTACAAACACCACCACTTCTTCAGCCACTCGCTAAGATGCCTTCGGCATTTCCTATTTGTGAGGCGTCCTTCTAAGAATTTAAATATATTAGCTCATTTAATCTCTATAACAGCCCTCCGAAGTAGCTACAGAAGAAGAATCTGAAACACAGCAAGGATAGGACGTGGCCTGTGTTCATACCACTAGTAACTGGTAGAGGGTGAATGATCTGACTTCACCCGTTTTATCAGACAATTAAAGCATCAACATTGTACTCTTGGGATGCACTCCAAAACGTAACTCCGTAGTAACATTTCCTATAAGGAAATTGACTGATTCATTTGATGAACTCTGACCTTGCAATATTGCCTATCTCCTCAAATAGCACAATTCATCATGTTTTTTTAAATAAAGAAGTCTATGGTCAGGAGCAAAGTGGTGTTATTTTTCTGTTGCCATGACTAGGACTGATCTCTTCTGTAAAGTTGTTTAAAGGTAGGTTCATAAATAAAAGTGAGTTCACATGCCATATCTGAGAATTTTGTTTTGCTATGTTGTATTGGAGTTTTTTTGAGAGGGCATTGAAGTGATGTGAATTCTCTGACCCTCACTCCACTATATAAAGAGGAGACAAACACCAAAGTCCAGAAAAGCACACGATTGCTCGCTTACATATTGTACCTTTTGCTTGGGACAATGATATTTTAAGCCTTGGAGAAAAACTTTGAAGTATTGCAGCACCAGTTAGCACTTAATACAAAAATTGCTTTTCTAAAAAATCATTCTAAACCCGACTGAAGAAGATGTGGAACTCTTTGTGCAGGTAAGAGATCTAGATACAGTTACTTTCAGAGGCATAGGACTGCTACCTATGCGGAGGAGGCATTTAATGGGAAATTCTGTGAAATAACTTCCTTCACTGAGACTACAGAGAATTTACCCAAACAGGAAATTTCATTTTAGCTCTGAGCCAGACAGGGAAGAGTGGGAATAAGAAATCATGCAGATTGGCAAGAAGAAGGAAGGCAGCAGATGATAAGAAGGTGGAAGGAGGTGAAAGTCAGAGAAGGAACAAATTACAACCCAATCACTACATGAGAATAAAAACTAAAAATATTCTGATTGAAATGATCCTTTTCATTATTTCAAATGAAGTGCAGACAGATGTTCTGAAAAGGAGATAAGAATTTGGCAGGAAATCTGGCTTATTTCCGTTCCACTTTTTCCAGAGATTGTCATGCTTTAAATTCTGGACACATTGTCCTTAAAATTTTCCCTATGCTACCTTTTGTGGTAAACTTAATCTTAATGTAGGCATTCTGATTACTCTTTTCCTTGAGCATGTGTATAGTTTATGTCTTTCCCAACTTTAATGTCATAAAGACATTCTCTTCAACTTTCTTCTAAAAGTTTTAAAAAGTTTGCTTTTTTACATTTAAATCACTAATTTTAATTAGATTATTAATCTGGATTGTGTATGTATCTGTATATGTAAAGTAGGATCAGCTTTACACATTTTTCTGTATAAAGATTCCATTGTTCCAGAACAATTTATTAATTCATTATTTCTCATTAATTTTTAGTGTTATCTCTGTCATATGCCAGGTTCTCATTTGTACATAAACTTGTTTCTGGGCTTTTGATTCTTTTCCCTCCTGTTTGAATTACAATAGCCTTGCAATGAGTCTTGGAATAAATTTTCCTGCTTTTTTGTATGAATTTCAAGGTCAGATTGTCAAATTCCATAATGTACTCTGCTGGGGGGTTTGATCGTGACTTCTTTGAATTTGGGGAGAATTATTACGTGATCATATTGAGTATTCTTTTTTTTTAATGGTTTTTTTTATTATATTATGTTAGTCACCATACAGTACATCCCTGGTTTCTGATGCAAAGTTCGATGATTCATTAGTTGCGTATAACACCCAGTGCACCATGCAATATGTGCCCTCCTTACTACCCATCACCAGCCTATCCCATTCCCCCACCCCCCTCCCCTCTGAAGCCCTCAGTTTGTTTCTCAGAGTCCATAGTCTCTCATGCTTCATTCCCTCTTCTGATTACCCCCCCTTTCTTTATTGCTTTCTTCCCCTACCGGTCTTCCTAGTTCTTATGTTCCATAGATGAGAGAAATCATATGATAATTCTTAAACACAAAATGGAATCACTTAGTATAAAGGAATCATGTGATGCGTTGTCTTTTGTGACTAGCTTCTTCCACTTAGCATGATTTTGTTTTGGTTTGGTTTTTGGGGGGTTGGGGTTCTTTTTAGTATAGTTGGCACATAATGTTACATTAGTTTCATGCGTATAGCATAGTGATTTGACAAGTTTTACATTGTGTTCACCACACGTAGCTATCATCTCTGCCAATACATTGCTATTACAATATCATTGACTGTATTCCTTATCCTGTGCCTTTTTATTCCTGTGGCTTATTTGTTCTATAACTGGAATTCTGTATCTTCCACCCCCTTTCACCCAATTTTCCCAGCACCCCACACCCCTCCCCTCTGGCAACCATCAATCTGTTCTCTGCATTCATAGGTCTGATTCTGCTTTTTGCTTATTCATTTGTTTTTTGGTTTTGTTTTTGTTTATATATTCCACTTACGAGTGAAGTCATATGGTATTTGTCTTTCTTAGTCTGATTTATTTCACTTGGCATAGTACCCTCTAGGTCCATCCATGTTGTCTCAAATGACATGATCCCATCCTTTTATAGCTGCATAATATTTGGTTATGTAGATAGACAGAGAGAGAGAGAGATACCACATCTTCCTTGTCCGTTTGTCTATTGTTGGACACTTAGGTTGCTTCCATATCTTGGCTATCGTAAATAATGTTGCAATAAACATAGGGATGCATATACTTTTTTCTGATTAGTGTTTTCATTTTTTGGGGGGGTGGTAAATACCCAATAGTGGAATTAGTGGATCATATGGTATTTCAATTTTTATTTTTTTGAGGAACCTCCATACTGTTGACATTAAGCTATATTATTACATTTATCAGTATGTCATTTCTTTTATTGCTGAGTAGTATTCCATTGTATAGCTAGACCAAAATTTGTTTATCCATTCACATTGATAAGCTTTGAGTTGTTTTTAGGTTTATCTACCATTAATGAAGCTGCTAGAATATTTTTTATGTAAGTCTTTGTGAGGAAACATGTTTTTATTTTGTTTTGGTAAATGCCTGGGAGAGGAATTCCTATGTGAAATGAACTATGTGAGTAGATATGTATAGCTGTATAGGAAACTGCCAAACAGTGGTTCTCCAGAGTAGTTACATCATTTTTTGCTCCCTTCAGCAAAAGTGAGAGTTCCACTTGCTCTACAACCCCCAAAAATTTGATGCTGTAAAGTTTTCTATTTTAACCACTCTAATGATTCCTCATTGTGATTTTAATTTGCACTTCCCTAATGACTCTTCATCTTGAATATTTTTATGAGATTATTGGCCATTTTTATATCATCTCTTGTGAATGTCTATTCAAATCTTTTGCCCTTGTTTTCATTTGTCCTGTTAATGCAGAGTTATAAGGGTTCAGTATACATTATGGGGGAAAGCACTTTGTCAGGGATTTGTATTGTCAATATTTTCTCCTAGACTGTGGATTGATTTTCATTTTATTCATGATTTCTTTTGAAGAGAATTGAATTTTTTTTATAAATTCTATTTTATAATTTTTTTTCTCTTATGGGTTGTACTTTTTGTGTTCCATCTAAGAAATTTCCAGCTAAACCAAAATCACAAAGATTTCCAGAAATTTTTTAGTTTGGCTTTTATATTTATCTATCTGATACATTTCAAGTTATTTTTGGTGAATTGTGTGAGGTGAGCATCAAAATTTGCTGTTGTTGTTTTTAATACATATATCCTGTTGTTTCCGAATCACTTGTTGAAAGACTGTCTTTTTTCCATGGATTGCCATGGCAACTTTGTCCAAAGTCAATTGACCAGGCTCCATTTATGGGTAAGATAGAGTAAGCACACTCCACTCTCTCCCTCTGCCCCCATTGAATGTAACTATAAAATCTGGAAAGAATATATGGATTAGGTATTTGAGGAATCTGAAAAGTAAGCAGCAATATATTGAGGAAGAACACCAGAATTGGAAGTACTGAACTAGTAGCGAGTTAAGCATTCCCCTCCCCCCCGCCCCC
>NC_048231.1:2127134-2142800 GCF_002007445.2 Ailuropoda melanoleuca
CCCCCGCCCGTAACCCCCCAGCCTCATAAATGCAGCTGGAAACTCAGAAGTGAACACAGAGAGCTCTGGGAGACACCCTTTCATTCTGGCTCAGGAGCAGGAAAGGGAACTCCTTTTGCTCAGAGAATGTGTGCAAATTCTCCCATTTATTTCTTTTCTTCATTGTCTTGCACCCAAGCTGCCAAGCAATCCTATGGTGGTAGCAACAGCAACAGTGGAAGCAACAGGAACCCACAGGAGGCAAACTTCTGAGGGAGGGGAAGTATCCTCTGTTCCCTGAAGTTGTAGTTTGGAGGCCCTCTTACTTTTCTTCCTTCTTTCTCTGCCCCCCACCATTTGGCCCTGGATATGATACAATCATGGAAGTAGTTTGGTTTCTGGCTGGAAGGCCAAAAAGGGGAGCCCCCAGTTATAGAAAAGTAATGGGGAGATCACAGAGAGGAAGCTGTTTGGGAAAGTGAACCTATAAAATTGCTTAAGATCTTCTGGACTCACCCTGACCTGCACATGCATGGATCTGACCCTAATTCACACATCAAAGACTTTGAGGATGGAACTAGTGGGTAGGCCTGAATTGAAGTCTCAGACTGACCCCCCAGTGATGGATGTCTGGGACAGGCCCAAATGATAGAGGCCATAAGAGCTGAACACATTCCACAGAATGTGAATTGGAACCCGCAGTCTGAATCTAAACAGGTGGTTTGCCTAATGTGGAAGTATCAACATTCTCCATAGGACTTGAATTAGCCTCACAGTCTCGTAACATAGTATTGAAAATGTCGAGGACACAATCCAGAAGTACTGAGCATATGAAGAACCACAAAAATCTGGTGACAAATCCTCTCAGGTTTTGTTTGTCTGAAGAAGTTTTTCTTTTGCCTTTTTTAAAAGGACATTTTCCTTGGATATATAATTCTAGTCTGGCACTTTAAAAATATTCCATAGTCTTCTGGGTTGCATAGCTTATGATAGTTTGGAAAAAATCTGCTGCTGTATCTTTAAGTTTATTAATCTTTTCTTTTGCTGATAATCTTATCTAGTGAAATATTCCTTTTTGAATATTGTATTTTTCATTTCCAGAATTTCTATTTGCTTACTTCTTAAATATTCCATTTCTCTCCTCATTATGTTAATGATTTATATTTGAGTATATTTATATTAGCCCTTTTAAGGTCCTTGTTTGCTAATGCCACCATTTTAACGGAACTGTTATTTGTGGGTTTGTTTCTTTTGAGTGATTTTTATTTTGGTAATGGGTAACATTCTCTTGCTTCTTTGTATGTCTACTAATTTTTTAAACTCAGATAATAGACATTGAGAATTGTTTTGAGGTGCTTGGTTTTATTATATTCCTTTAAATTCCTTAACTTTCTCTGACAGGCAATTAAGTAAGTTACTTAAACATTACTTTAATCCTTCCAAAATTTATCTTAAGCTCCTTTCAGGCTTAAAGTAGCCCTTTTGCTGGAGCAAATTTTGCTGTACTGCTCGGTCATGGCCTTTTTGGGTTCTCTCCTGTATGTCTTGAACATACAGTGAGGCCTGTTCACCCTAGCTGAGATAGCTCAAACAGTTCCTAACCTGGTATGAGCTCTAGGAATATTCCAGTTTACAGGCCACAGTAATTGTTTTTTCCCAATACATCAGTTAGCTCTTGCTGAATAACAACATTAAAACAGGGACACCTGGGTCGCTCAGTCTTTAAGCGTCTGCCTTCGGCTCAGGTCATGATCTCAGGGTCGTGGGATCAAGCTCTGCATTGGGCTCCCTGCTCAGTGGGAAGCCTACTTCTCCCTTTCCCATTCCCTCTGCTTGTGTTCCCTCTCTCACTGTGTCTCTCTCTGTCAAAATAAATAAAATCTAAAAAAATTTAAAAAAAAACCACCCACAACATTAACACAAACTTAGTGGCTTAAAACACATATTTAATATGTTTCTATAAGTGGGCGTCTGAGCACAGCTTAGCTGGGTCCTCTGCAAGACTATAGTCAAGGTGCCAGACAGGGGTGTGTTCTCATCCGATGCTCAACTGAGGAAAAACCTGCTTGCAAACTCATGTAGCTTTTAACTGCATTTAGTTCCATCAGGCAGTCCTACCCAGGCCCCCAGTTTCACATTGGCTGTCTGCCAGGTCCCTGCACATGACCCTTTCCAAAGGCAGTTCACAGCACGGCAGCTTCCTTCCTCAAAGCCAAGGTAGAGTGACAAGCAAGATCAGCACGCAGTCTCATATGATCTAATCACATAAGTGGCATCATGGAGGTCCTGCCACCTTTGACATATTCTGTGTCACTAGAAATAAATCTAAGGTCCCACCCACTGTCAAAGGGAAGGGAATCCCTCAAGGCACAAACACCAGACCATAGGGGCCACTTTGAGAGTCTGTCTGCCATACCTGGGAAATTGTTTTTGACCAGCCTCACAAAGTTTCATCCTTTTCTTTTTCTTTTTCTTTTTTTTTAAGATTTTATTTATTTATTTGGTAGAGAGAGAGAGACAGCCAGCGAGAGAGGGAATACAAGCAGGGGGGTTGGGAGAGGAAGAAGCAGGCTCCCAGCAGAGCAGGGAGCCCAATGTGGGGCTTGATCCCAGGACTCCGGGATCATGCCTTGAGCTGAAGGCAGACGCTTAACAACTGAGCCACCCTCATCCTTTTCATGTGCACAATGTTTTTCAGCCAAAGATTCAGTACAGACTTCTAGAACTCTTTCTCTGGGTAGCTTCCTCCTCTGTGAAACTCTGCCCAGAAATTGTAACCACTTCAGCTTCAATCTCTGTCTCCCCAACTCAAACATCATTGTGCTCTTTGGGATCCCCCTCTCTGTATCCCAGTCTAGAAATTACTTCCAAACAATCTGGCCAGTGATGGTGCTCATTTCGTTTGCTTCTCTTCTTCGTGATTACAGCCTGTCTCTAGGGGTACTGTACCTCTGATGACCATCATCCTTGGTCTCACCTAGCACATCATCCCACAGTGGTTTTGTTCAATCTCATTTTTAAAACTCCCATATGGATTATTGTACACTTAGTTTCTGTTTTGATTCACCCACATTTTATTGGTGTTTGTACTCACTATTTCTTTCTTCATCTCAGAGGATAATTTTCCTAGTGAAATATATCTTTAATACATTTCTCTCCTGAGAGTCTGAGAGTCTACTAGTTGAAAGCACTCTTTCTCTTTTTTGTTAGATTGTTTTGTTTTGGTCTAAATGTTTATTCATCTCATATTTTTTCTTGAAATTTATCTTAGCAGAGTATGCAATACTAGTTGACAATTGTTTTCTTTCAGAACATGGGGGACATAATTTCACTATTTTGTGGCTTCCTTCAGCTGCTTTTAAGAAGCTTTCTGTCAATCTAATTGCTTTTATAGGTAATTTATCTTTTCTCTCTGGCATCAGAGACTTTCTCTGATTCTGTGAACTTCTCTTGATCTCTGCTATTTTGCTGTTTTATTTCAACAGTAGAGATGTGACTTTTTTTTTTTTATTTTGCTTGGAGTTTTCCTCCTGAATCTTCACAACTGTTTCTCTTATCAATTCTGGGAAACTCATTAATTTTTTAAAAATGACCAATAATGATTGGTTTATTATTTCTCTCTTCTGTTTTCTCTGAATCCCTCCTTTTCATTCTCCACTATTTTGTCTTTTTTGCTATATTTTCAGTAATACAATAAGATATATCTTCCCTTATTTTCCTTTTGGTTCCATCTTCTTACCTAATGTTTTGAATTGTTAATTTTGATAATTATATTTTTCCTTTCTGGAAGTTCTATTTTATCCTCTTTAAATTTATATGGTGTTTCTTGATAATATTATATTCCTACATGTCTCTAATTCCTTTTGTTTATGTTTATGTTTAAACATTTGTTTAATGTTTAATGTTATGTTTAAACATTTTAAATATATTTTATGTTTAACATATATTTAACATATATTAAACATATGTTTAACATAGGATAATACATATCCTAACATATATTAGGATTTTAATTTTGTTAGTTTCATCTGTGACTCCCATAGTGGCATTATTATCTTGCTTTTGACTTTAAATAGAATACCTCTTATATTTCACTATTAAACATGAAGTTTCTGGGGTTTGTTATAGTTACTCTTCATCAAATTAAAACATTTGTTCCTCTTTCTAACTTATATTTCCCTAAAACTATTTCATTTTATCTATTTTTGTAGTTATTAAAATGATTAACATATGCTTTCATCCTTATTAATTTTTAGTGATTTCCTATTACTAAACTTCAATACATTCTTTTAGTCATAATGTATTCTTTTATAACTCTGCTAGATTTTATTTACTATCATTTTATTTAGAATTTGGGATTCTATATTTATAGGCAGCATATAATTTCCTTCCTTCTTTCCTTCCCTCCTTCCTTCCTTTATACCTGTGCTATTCATGTCTGGTTTTATATATTAGTATCAGCTTCATTCTAAGCATTCCATAAAGAATCAGAAAGCACAGAAAAAAAAATCTTTTTAATTATTCTGCTCATTGTACCACTCTCCACTTCCATATTCCTTTCCCTTTGACTCTGTATTTGCACTTTCTTAGAAGTGTTTAGAGAATTAAGGCATTGACCCCTTGAGGAGGCTGCTATTGTTACTATTTAGATTGTGAAATTATTTGGCCAAGGTTCTTCACCAACAAAATTCTATGTATTTTAAACTTTCCAGGAGTGCCTGGCTGGCTCAGTCAGTAGAGCACATGACTTTCAATTTCGGGGTCATGAGTTCAAGCCCCACATTGAGTGTGGAGCCTACTTAAAAAAATGATAATAAATTAAATTTAAAAATAAAAAAATAATAAACTTCCCAGAAATTGCTGGCCCTGTCATTAACTCCTTTCTTATCCTCCAATGATATGATAAAATTACTGTGCTCTTCTATCATTTTTCTTATATCTCTCACGATTTCAGTTTGCTTAAACTGAAAATCTCTCTTTAGCTATCTGTGACCCAGACATGCTAAGTACTTGAAAATAATTGAACTTTATTAACATTTTAATTGTTATGCTAAATTTATATGCATCACTCTCACAAATTTCCTCAAACACTATTGTTATAGTCATATATCTAACTCCTACGCAGCTTCTAAAAGGCTTGGCACCACTAAAACAAACAAGGTTTGCCATCACAAGTTCTCATCATACACATTTCTGTCCTTGGTCCTAAGGCAAATGTCTAATTTGACCCAGTTAAATATGGGTTTGGTTTTAATCCAACTAAATGGAACTAATTTTCTTAGTGTTCTACTTGAAGAAATAGAAATTACACAACCCCAAACTTTGTTTTTGTTTTTTCTCTTAATTTGTAGATGATGACTTCTCTCATGTTATCAGGAATACCTTCCCTCAGAAATAAGACTAGTGCCTCCTTTTGGACTTTCAGAAACTCTTTCATGACATCCTTAATCATCATATCCACAGTAGGTAATTATTGTGCTTTTTTTTAAACTTAGGTTGTTAAATATTTTATAAATCTTTTGCATATGGGACTGCCTACATACTGTCCATACCTTTGTATGGTTGGTATCTTAGATTTAACGAAATATAGTAGTAGTTTAAGGGCCAAATACCCTTCCAGAACTAGGTCTACTAAGATAAAGGAGGGAAGCTGCCAATATTCTTGACTCTCTGTAAAAAAGACATTTTCTTCTTTTTCCCTACACTTGGGTCTCTTAAAATCTTGGCTTAAGACTATAGTCTCTGAACCAGAATGTGTGGGGAGTAAGAAAAGCTGTCCCACCACGCCATCTCAACAAAAAATATTTCAAAGATAGAAAAGTGTTCCCAAATGAGTCAAATGGGACTTAATTCTCTTCTCCCACTCCTCCCAAGCTGTATCATCAACCCTTGGGCAAAAAAGGACCCATGAGTGAGGTTTAAAAAAAAAAAAGTTCTCAGAATAAGGAACTCCCCAAATAGGGTAGTTTGTAGCTGTGGAGCAGAGTGCAAATGTTGTCACAGAGAATGATACAAAAAGGAAACCAGAATGTAGAATGACTAAGAGGGGAAGGAGAGAAAGATGATAAAACAATAGGGGAGATAGATAAAAAACAATAGGGGAGATAGATTACTTATTGTACAATATCAGGAATCGAGAATTTATGAAGAATATTTAAATAGGGGTTAAGGATATTTTTTTAAAGTACAAAAGCAAATGTAGAAGAATGAAAAGTGGCAATATAAAGTGGAGAACAGGAAAAAGAAGGTGATTATAGGAGTTGAATCCCCATCTTTCAATTACAAAATATCTAAAACTGATAAACCAACAAATGGATGTAAAACCATATACATTAGTCTCATCCAACAGAGTAGCTCTGAAGCAGGGATTGCACCACAAATGGTTTTTTATAATCCTCTGTCAGTCAGCTGTTGGTACCAGTGCCTCCCAAGATGAGGACAAACCTCCCAGGTGCAGTGGCTCCACTGGGCTAAGGGCGATTCTTGAGAGAGGGAAGTACTGCCTTAGAGGTTGATACTTATGGCACCTGGGAATGAGTGTACCAGAAGGGTCAAAGGAATCCGAGTGAACGCCTAAGCTCATAAACAGCAGCGTGCACTTCAAAAATTAGTTGATTCCTGAAGTAAATGCTCTTACTTTCTTGTTTAATTGCAAGAGTAGAACGTGCTAAATGTAGAAAACAAGGATACGTAGAAAACCACAATTTTTATTTTTTATTTTTTTTAAGATTTTATTTATTTATTCGACAGAGATAGAGACAGCCAGCGAGAGAGGGAACACCAGCAGGGGGAGTGGGAGAGGAAGAAGCAGGCTCATAGCAGAGGAGCCTAATGTGGGGCTCGATCCCATAACGCCGGGATCACGCCCTGAGCCGAAGGCAGACGCCCAACCGCTGTGCCACCCAGGCGCCCCGAAAACCACAATTTTTAAACAGTTAAGCATAATCTCACAGCTCCATACACATTAACTGTCAACCTTTTGTGATAGAAATTTCTTCATATATAAATGACAGTATTCAGTTTTAGACTGCTTTCTCAGAGCAATATGTCCCGGGTATCTTTCTAGGCTTATATACTTCATTATAATCCTGAAAGCTACCACAATATTTCTTTACATTGATATACCAGATTGTACACCATCAGTCTCCTTTATTGCTGAACACTTACACTGATTACAATTTTTTAAAATTTGGAATTCTGATACTGTGAAAAATCTTCTTTGTTTTCACTCACATTTCTTGATTATTTTCTTAGGATGAAATATGAATTATTGGGGGTTTTTTGGTTTTGTTTTTTAATGTGTGCTATGTATGCTAGGGCCCTTAAAATACTAATGACTAAAAATTTGCCCTCAAAGCCCAATGTCATATGTGCAAATTATACCAAGTTGTCATATTTTGAGGGGCATTGAATTTATTTTTTTTTTCCTTTATCAGGTTATGGGACAATTTTTCCTAGAACTGCTGGTGGACAGATGTTCTGTGTTTTCTTTGCTGCAATTGGAATCCCTCTAACTATCATATGCTTTAAATGTATTGGTAAATTAGTTTCTCTGCCATTTGAAAATCTTGGGAACTACCTTAAATGTAAGGGAATAAAGAAGGTAAGTTTTCTCTCCCTCCACACAAGTCTGCAGGCACACACACAAACACACACATACCTGGTGAATTTTTGTTTTTAAAAAATATATATGATGTGGATTCATAAGCTTAGATTGACCAGGCACATAACACTTTATATTTACTGGATTCATGTTGAATGAAATTTGTAGGAGTAGAAAAAGCAAGCCACCCACTGTTGTAAAATGGAAGAGAGAAAATCCAGCATTCAAGAAACCATCTATTTCCCCTTAAGTGATTTTCCTCTAATCATTTAACTTATAAAATGAGCAGTAGTGAGGGTCCCCTGGGTGGCTCAGATGGTTAAGTCTCTGACTCTTGATTTCAGCTCAGGTCATGATCTCAGGGTGTTGGGATCAAGCCCCACATCAGGCTCTGCTTAAGATTCTTTCTCTCCTTCTCCCTCTGCCCCTCCCCACCTTAAAAAAATAAGTAAATAAATAAAATAAAGATGAGCAATGGTGAATTAATATGACTTAAATTTTCTCAAAGTCATTTCGTCAACTCCTTTATTTTACAGAAGAGGAAAACATTTCGTAAAGGCTGAATGACTTACCCAAGATTACCCAGAGAATTAGTGGAAGTGCAGGCATCTACCCCAGAGATGCAAAGCTTTGTCCACATATCAAGTTGAATCATGTGTGTCTACTGAGTAATTAGCACAAGTGTTACTCTTTTAGTCTTTCTAAAAAATTAGAGATACCGTTCTTTATTTAAAAACTGAATAATTTATTACCAAATTGCTAAGTTGTAGACATTCTTCAAGAAGCTAGTTTACCTTTGAATAACACTTGTTTGAACTGCGTGGGTCCACTTACACATTTTTTTTTTAATTTCCTATGGTCTTTTTTCCCTTGCTGCAAAAGCCTGATTATTTCCATTTGGTCTATGGTTTAGGAGAGGGCTCCAGGATGGTTAAAAAGCTGCATAGTGGCTGCAGGGAGAGGCTCAGGCAGAAGGTCCGATGCCAGGAGGTTGCCAGAGGGGTTCCTGAAGGGCTGCTGGGCCCCGGAGTCTCCCAGTCATGTGGGAGGGTGAGGCTTTCCAAGAGATCCTCGCCCAGCCCAGCCTGGGGGCTGGCCAGCCTGCACAGGTGAGTCAGGTGGTCCACATCTTCCTGATGCGCTTCACCTCCTCACCCAGGAAGTGGTTTTCCAGGAAGTCACAGAGATGGGGGTCTGCGTGGGCAGAACCCAGGGCATGCAGCTCCAGAAGGGCCTGCTTCAGGTTCATCTCCAGGACCTGGGTGGCTTCCATGGTATCGGGGCTTTTACCCCACTTGTCCTGGACCAGCTTCTGCAGTCCTGGGACACGGCGTGGCTGCTGTGCTGGTTTTGCATCAAGAGAGGCTTGGCGCCCTCATGTGTCTCCTCAGCCAACTCACAGAAGTGGCCCACGTCCTCCAGAGTCACATCCTCGCTGTGGAAATGGAGCCCAGAGACAGGTAGGTGTAGGAGGCTGGCAGATGCCTGTTGATCAGGCAGCTGGCAGTGGGGGCCTCCACCTGAGTGGAATCATTCTGACCAACATGGGGCCTCATGGTTGATCGGCAATAGGAAGCTAAGCTCAGAAGATGGTATTGCTAGTCCTGTAAGCTCAGTGGGCTGAGAAGATGGTTCTGAAGGCTGTGACTGGAATAGCGATTGAGGGGTGGTGGGAGGCAGGAAGAGGGGTGTCCCTGGGTCTGTTCTGCCCAAACACCGTTGAAACAAGAGACAGATCTGAGGGACCGCTGGGCACACTGCCTATATGGGGATTGTTTTCAGTACAGTCCTGTAAATGTATTTTCTCTTTTCTATAATTTTCTTAGTAACATTTTCTCTTCTCTAGATACTTTATTGTAAAAATACAGTATAAAATGCATATAACGTATAAGTTATGTATCAATTGACTGTTATCAGTAAGGCCTTTGGTCAACAGTGGACGATTAGTTAAGTTTGGGGGGAGTCAAAGGTTATATGGGTTTCCCACTGCGTGTGGTCAGTGCCTGTAACCCCCACTTTGTTTGAGGGTCAACTGTATTTTTATTTTTTATAAAGGAACATAAAGAAGGCTCTCTTTAGAGAGTCCATGGGGAGTAGGTAGGCAAGGGGAGAATCCCATTAATTGTTGATGAAATCAAGGTCCTTACTCTGGGGAGAGCCCTTCAGAATGTGGGGTGTGACTTTCTTTGATATTTCTTTGTGTTCTTTTTGAGGTCTATGGTTACTACAGGTTCTGCTCAGCTATTCTAATTAGAGTTTAGAGTAGCGTCACAAGCTTGGTTGCACAGTAGAATCACCTGTGAACTTTAAAAACTTGGGAAGCCTAGCCTCCACTCCAGGCCGATTTGACCTGAACCTTTGAAGGTAGAGTCCTCAAGGCTTTTTAAAGCTCCCCAGGTGATTTCAATGTGAAACAAGATTGAGAACCCTGGGTCTAGACCAGTGGTTCTCAACTGGAGTGATTTTTGCCTTCCAAGAGGACATTTGGCAATGTCTGGAAGCAGAGTAGATTCTGATGACTCGGGAGGAGTGCACTACTGGCATCTGGAGGGCAGAGGTTGGGATGCTCCAAACATCCTAAATGCATAAGACACGCCCTCACAACAGAGAATTATTGGGTCCAAAATGTCGTTAGTATCAAGGTTGAGAAACTCTGATCTAGATGACTCGTTCTCAAAGCACTTTCCCAGGAAGAGCAGGATCAATGTTATCTGGGAATTGTTAGGAATGCAGATACTTGGCCCCCATCCAAGAGTACAAACTCAGGAAGTCTGGAGATGGGGCCCATCAGTCTGTTTTAACAAGCCCTGCAGGTGATGAAGATGTACACAAAAGTTTAAGAGACACTGACCTAAAGCCTAATTATACTTCAGCAAGATTAAAACTTTAAAAAGTCTGCCTTTCAAAAAAAAAAACCTATTAAAACAATGGAAAGACTAACTACAGACTAGGAGAAAATATTTGCAAATTATATACCTAGTGGAAGGACGTGCATCTAGAATATTTAAGAACTCTTAAAACTCAGTAAGAAAATAGCTCAGCACTTTTAAATGGGAAAAAGGTTTAAGCACAACTTTTACCAGTAAAAATAAATACAAGGCAAACAAGCACATTAAAAAAAATGCTAAGTATTTGTCATTAGGAAAATGCAAGGTAATACCACACTGAGATACCAACACACACCTAACAGTTTAAAATAAAAAGATTGACCACACCAAGTGTTGACAAGGATATGGAGGAACTGGAACTCTCATACACTGTTGGTGAGAACATAAAATGGTACAATCACCTTGAGAAACAGTCTTTGGCAATTTCTTAAAAAATTAAATGTACGTCTACTTTGTGATCTAGTCATTTCATTACTAGGTATTAACTTAAAAGAAATGAAAGCATATGTCCTTACAAAGACTAGTACATAAATATTCATTGAAGTCTTGTTTATTATAGCTCAAAACTGGAAACAACCCAAATGTCCATTAACAAGGGAATGAATAAACAACTGTGATATATATATCCACACACACACACGCACATTGGAATACTACTTATCAATAAAAGGAACAAACTATTGATAACACTCCACAACATGGATAAATCTCAAAATTTGTCCTTACTGAAAGAAGCCAGATTAAAAAAAAAAGACTATATACCGTATGATTGATTTACAGAAAATTCTAGGAAATGCAAACTAATGTAGAGTGACAGAAAGCAGACCTGTGAGTCTCTGAGGTCAGAGGAAAGGAGAGGGTGTGGAGAGCTAGGGAGGACGGACCATCAAGCAGCATGAGGAGACTTTTAGAGTTGGGGGATAAATTCATGATCTTAATTGTGAATGTGGTTTCACAGGTAGATGTCAAAACTTATGAAACTGACCAAAGTTCGTTTTGTCAGTTGTTCCTGTTTTTAAAAAGAGGAGGGGAAGCTTAAAATGTGTATCAAGTTAAAAAATGGGAAAGCTAAAGTGTGTAGGGATCCACATATGGTGATAAAACCACAAAGCTGTGGTCCTTGGCCTTTTTGGTCTCAGGATCCCTTTCCACTCTTAAAAATTATTGAGAACCCCAAAGGCTTTTGTTGATGCACTATCCTTCAGGAAAAGCACAATACCTCAGGAATCAGTAGACATGCTTTAAGCACACTTTCTCATTTTCTCCAGAATATTAAATTAATATTCAGAAAAAATACATTGATTTTACAGAATATTAAGAATATTAAAAATTCATGTACTCAAGTCTCAAAATTTAATAAAATTTTTAAACTAACATTAAGACATTCTTAAGTAAAGCTGGATTTTTTTTTTAACCACATGTGCCTGGTGTTCAGAAATGTAAGGACTGCTGGTGCAGTCAGCTGCTATTGCCTTCATGTCTGTGGTGTCCGCAGCTCCACCACCAACTCTCTCACACCAGCAGTGCAAATGTCAACACAGTGAAAAGGCAAATTATGTCTCAGGATTATTATGAAAAAGGTTTTGATCTTGTAGATGTACAGAAAGGTTTGGGGGCTCCTGGAAGTTGCAGACCACACTTTAAGAACTACTGCCATTAAGAAATGCTAGGAAGTGATTCCTATTGTAAGTCAGTACAGTGGTTACTTTTGGGAGAATGGAAGGATGGAGCACATGAATGGGATTCTGACTTCTGTTAACACCTTAGCATAAATCACTAAACTAAAAAGAGTTCATTATATGTCCTTCCAGAATTTTCTTTACGTATACACAAATATGTATTTTTTTCCAGCTCTATTGAGATATAATTGATGTATAACATTATATAGGTTTAAGGTGTGCACCAATCTATGGTGCTGTACTGTAAAAAATCCACATGTAAGTGGACTCTGTGCAGTTCAAACCTGTGTCATTCAAGGATCAACTGTATTTATCTTTCTACCTGACTTATTTCATTTAGCGTAATGCCCTCAAGGTCCATCCATACCGTTGCAAATTTTAGTATTTACTTCTTTCTCTCAGCTGAATAATAATTCATTGTGTGTGTCTGCGTGTGTTTGTGTGTGTATCTTTATCCATCCATCTATCACTGGACACTTAGGTTGTCTTGCTATCGTGACTAATGCTACAGTGAACATGGGAATATAGATATCTTGTTGAGATGGTTTTCATTTCCTTTGGACATATACCCAGAAGTGGGGTTGCTAGATCATACGGTGGCTCTATTTGTAATTTTTTGAGGAACTTGCATACTGTTTTCCAGAGTGGCTGCACCAGTTTGCATTCCCACCAACAGTGTGCGAGGGCTCTTTTTCTCTCCACATCCTCACCAGCGTTTGTTTTCTCTCGTCTTTTTTACTTTTTAAATTTCCTTATCTGGTAAATTGCAGATCTCTGTGCCTTCAGGTTTGGTTACCAGGAAATTACAGTGATCCTTTCGTGGTGTCATGTTACTTTGATTATTCATGTTCTTCGTAGTTTTGCGTTGCTGTCTTCTCATTTGAAATAGCGGTCATCTCCTCCAGTTTTACTAACTGCCTTCAGGAGAGAAATACTTGCCGTCAGCCCTGCTGGAGATGCTGAGGCTGTCTCAGACCTTGTTAAGTGTGTACCTATTCATGCTTCTGGCTCCCTCTGTGGCAGAATTCTTAAGCTCATCTGCCTTCTCTGGAGACTCAACATCTCAGGCCAAGTGCTAACAGCCTCTCTCTTGTTTTTCCAAAGCTGGCACTAAGGCTCAAATTTGTGGTCTCTCTCTGGCCCACATATTTGGCTGACTGTCTGCATTTGTTCATAGTCAGCCCACTCATGTGTACACCGGGAGCCATAGGGTAGGGAGAATGTGTGGGTGAGACACAGAGCCTTGGGGATGCCTGAGGGCAGTGAGGCATTCCCAGTGGTCAACGGTGGGCTTCTTGATGGAATCTGTGACACAGATTGGATCTGCGTTCCTTTAATGCCCCCCAAGAGCTCCCCCAGCCTCCTGCCACCCCACCCACCCCCAGTCCCAAAGCTCACAATCCAGTACTCTGAGGTGAGGGAGATGGGAACCCCTTTGGCAGCATCCCACACAGCGAGAGAAACTGAGTGTTCACTCCCATGCTTTCTCTCTCCCCCACAGGGTAAAACATAGGTTTTACAAGAAAGATCTTTTTTTGGCCTGAGCTGGGCCACCTTGGAGTAGAGGTGATGCAGGCAAGTCAAATTGTTCCTCTTACCAACTCAAACGTAGCCAAATTTGTTTTGTTTTTCCCCTCCAGTGGAGTGCTGGAACTTTTCCTCTGGCAATCTAGATGTCCACAAAGTTTCTCTCAACAGTAAGTGATTGTTTAAGTCTGTGTTCTCTAGAGAGCACAGCAGCCAAGAGGGATTGGAGATGGTTCATAGGCCACAGTAGGGTCCACAGCTGGCACCAATGCTTGTCTGCCTATTACCTGACACACAGGTGGGTGAGATGCCTCCCAGGTCCCTTGGCATCTGGGGCTGGATCCCACAGCTCCCTCAAAGGCACTTTTATCCATGGATGAATGCCAGATTTTTGTTGTTGGGGATAACAGGGACAAAAATAAGGGATTTCTTATGCTGCTATGATGCCAGTATTATTCCCTACACAAGATTCTTTTTAATAAAAATTTTATTACCAAAAAATTATATTACCTCTTTACTTCAAAATTGTTGTAGACACCTCTCTGTGATGGTGTTTTAAAGAGCTACCTAATTAAATCTAATGACTTAATTGCATTCCATTATTTTCTCATTATTTACTTAGTTAAATTATTAAGGTGTATTCACAATTATGTTAGATTATATTTATATTAATAATTTAAACTACTCACAAACCTTTTAAATATATTTTTCCCATTCACAAACTTTTATTTTTTTTATTTTTTTATTTTTTTAAAGATTTTATTTATTTATTCGACAGAGATAGATACAGCCAGCGAGAGGGGGAACACAAGCAGGGGGAGTGGGAGAGGAAGAAGCAGGCTCACAGCAGAGGAGCCCGATGTGGGGCTCGATCCCATAACGCCGGGATCACGCCCTGAGCCGAAGGCAGACGCTCAACTGCTGTGCCACCCAGACACCCCAAACTTTTATTTTTTTATTTTTTCCTTTTTTCCATTAACAAAGTTTGTTTTTTAAAGATTATTTATTTATTTATTTGAGAGAAAGAGACAGCAAGTGAGAGAAAGAGCATGAGCGGCGAGGAGGGGCAGAGAGAGAGGGAGAAGCAGACTCCCAGCTGAGCAGGGAGCCAGACTCGGGGCTTGATCCCAAGACCCTGGGATCATTACCTGAGCTGAAGGCAGACCCTTAACTGACTGAGCTGCCCAGGCGTCCCCACATTCACAAATTTTTAAACAGAACTTTAATAGTGGTTTGTCATGATGAAACATTTTAAAAAGAAAAAAAAACTATATATATATTCCAAATAACTTCTAAACATTTTATCCTTATTAGACATCTAGCAAAATGTTAATGTTATGCATACATGTGAATTTTCATCTTTAGCACTTAACAGTTAATTGTTTTTATTGCTGGTTATATGTTACTATACAAAGAAGTTTTTTTTTAATGTTTTTTTTATTATATTATGTTAGTCACCATACAGTACATCCCCGGTTTCCGATGTAAAGTTCGATGATTCATTAGTTGCGTATAACACCCAGTGCACCATGCAATACGTGACCTCCTTACTACCCATCACCAGCCTATCCCATTCCCCCACCCTCTCCCCTCTGAAGCCCTCAGTTTGTTTCTCAGAGTCCATAGTCTCTCATGATTCATTCCCCCTTCTAATTACCCCCCTTTCTTTATTGCTTTCTTCCCCTACCGGTCTTCCTAGTTCTTATGTTCCATAGATGAGAGAAATCATATGATAATTGTCTTTCTCTGCTCATTTCACTTAGCATTATCTCCTCCAGTGCCGTCCATGTTGCAGCAAATGGTGAGAATTCGTTCTTTCTGATAGCTGAGTAATATTCCATTGTATATATGGACTACAACTTCTTAATCCAGTCATCTGTTGAAGGGCATCTCGGCTCCTTCCACGATTTAGCTATTGTGGACAATGCTGCTATGAACATTGGGGTGCATATGGCCCTTCTCTTCACTACGTCTGTATCTTTGGGGTAAA